>NW_028248144.1:0-64967 GCF_964263255.1 Lissotriton vulgaris | reverse complement strand
TTTACGATCTTTTATTACCAACTAGTATTCCAGCGTCTGAGTTTTCCTATCAACTTACTGTGAAAGTACCATACTGGGACTAGATTTATTACCCATATGAAGATGTAGGACCCCCCTCACTTGAACAATGTGTCCACAATGTCACTCCTCCCCTGTAAATAATATTCCGAATAAACTTTACCTCCCAGTGACATGGATTTCTTTTTGATTTCCCCTTTTTCTTGCATACAGTGGTCCATACCCCTACAAGACCTTAAAAACACCTTTATTGATAAAGATACATGCACTACAGGAAGATCTAAATGGGTCAGAGAACTTTTTTATGTGTCCAGGAGTTATCTATAACCAAAAAGAAATGAATTAATTCACTAAAATGGTGATAAGATTAGTGACACCTCTGAGATCTAGCCAATGATGTCCGACCACAAAAGAAAGGCCTACATCGTATTATTTGGACTACACCACTGATGGTTAAATCATGTACCCAAAGCTAATTAATATGTAACCTTTTTATTGTTATACTATAGGACATTTCATTATTATTTGTTTTTTTATTGATATCACATGACACACAAATGACCAATGTGATTTATGTATGTAATGTACCAAAGATTTTGAATTTATGAGTCCTTGGTATTCATGTTGTTGTTTGGATAAGCTTGTGTCACAAACTGTATATAATATGTCTTTTGCATATTAATGAATGCACTTTCGGGTGCTACTTAAAAATAAGAATGATATTTAAAAGAAGGATGATATTCAACAATATATACATGGTTTTCTTCTCTTCTTTCAGGAGAACAATTGTGTAGTAAGTATAGACTCATGGTGGTAACATCATTGTTCAATATTTAAGCTTAGAAACCTGTATTGGGGTCATTACTTGACTATTTGAGAAACAAAGGTGAGACGTTTCTTCTTTGAAAGTTTTCAAGATCCATGGTAAAGGGGATACCTTTATACTTTTTTAAATTCATTGATCCCAGTCCCCCAGGTCCAAAATTGGCTCACTCTCTGTTATGATAAACAAAATATAATTATAGAACACCCTTACTTCTAATATAGAGGGTAAGTAAATTACAAGACACAAAGTGAATGTTAAGTGCAAGACCACAATCAAGAACTATCCATTCTTTAGCAGTTAATTGTAAAAGTGCCAGATAAGCTAACCTTATGCATAAAGTATTCTAGAAGACCGCACAACGAGATTGACCTGTAATATGATAATATCCCAAATGTTTTATTTAACTGCAAACTACAATTCCAGCACAGCCTAACTTCTAATATAGAGGGTAAGTACAGTAAACAACACAGCATAGATAAGTGCAATATATTCAACAGATCACATGCAGGAAATTATCCATAGTATAGCAATGTAATTAATATTTGTGCGAAATACAATAATTTTTGTGCAGCAATGCAATTATAGCTACAAAAAGCCAACCTTCATTGAGGGCAAGATGGCGTCTGCTAGTGGGATGAGTGAGTAACTAGCTCCCGGCTTCTCTCTCCCTCCCCCTCTTGGCATTGACAGCGGGATGAGAGAATTGGAAAGCTACCAGGCAGAATAAAGGAAAAAAGGGCTTGGACTAAAACGTATCAACACAAACTTTTAGAATGCAAGAAAGCAGCCGAAAAATGTAAACATTGTATCGGGACCCCGAGCAAAGCCTTTTGGCATGGCACTTTAACCTGTGGTGGCGGGTGAGAAACAGCGGTGCAGCAATAGGAGGCGTTTTGCAGTAGGCAGTTTGCTGGTGGCGTGAGGCATGTCCCATCAGGCGTGGATGCCGCAAGGCCTCACAAGTCGACTAGCGGAGGGAAAACTAGAGTTACGGGGATGCGGCTGCAGAAAACAGAGCTGCTGCTACCCGGTGCAATGTGTGTGTAGCGCTGGAAGGAGCAGTAGGAACTTTGGACAACCCGTCCAAAAGAGGTCAGCACGAGGTCAACAGTAAAAAAGTATCTCAAATATTTTTGTCAGGGAATAAAAAAAGCTCTTAACCTCACATATTGTTAAAGTAGATGCTGGGAAAAAGATGGATGGGGCTTTTGGAAATTTGGTCAGCCTTGAAGCAAGCAGTAATGTCTATGAAAAGCTGGTGTCAGAAGAGCATGCTATAAAAAGCAAAACAGGCTTGTTCCAAAATGGTTTAGAGAGTGGAGCAGAGGCTGTAGAATCAGGGGCCGTGACAGAGAAAAATACAATGATAATAATCCTTAAAGATAGGGGCTTAAAGCTAAAAGTTGTGAAAAGTGCTGTCGCCAGGGGACTCTTGGCTGATGGATGTTTGGAGGAGGCTGAACCTGGAGCAACTGGTGGGGGTATCTGTAGAGAGAGTGATTCATGGGAGAAGTTCATCTCTATGTCAGACCTTTTGGACACATCGGATGAGGATTGTAATTTAGGTCATAAATCTTGCTCCCAGGAAGGATCAATAATGAGTGCTGGAAGTAACCAAAACAGTATAAACATGGAGTTTGAAACCCTGACGTTCCGACGGTTCGCAAGAAAACGGTAATTAAGGAAAAGGGGCTGCAACCTAAAGTAGTGAATAGCTTGTTGTGGGACTACTCTTCCTCATTAGAGTTGACACCTGAAGGGGAAAAAATTAGTGGCCATGCTATGGGAGAGAGAGTAGAAAAACAGGACGAAGAAGTCTCGCTATAATCATTGCATCAAAGTATCCTTGGTCATAGAGTCGAGACCCAGACAGAGAACTTAAAAACACACACTGTGTGTCAGAAATTATAGAATACAGTGAGGAGAATTGCCAAGGTGTGTAATGAATTTACGGACAGAATGAACGAAACTGAAGCACAAATATCCACGTTAAAGGATGAAATGGTGGCTTAAAAGGAGACGACGGAAGCTATTAAAGATGATACGCAACTCAAGTTAGTAGATTTGGAGAATCGACTACGGAAGAATAACTTGAGGATATTAGGAATACCAGAGGGAGCGGTGAGACAGGACATTTGTAAATTTGGGGTTGAACTCTTTACAGAGGCTTTTCCTGGACTTTCGATGTAGAACTGAGCCAATAAACTTCAAAGGGGACATAGCTTCCCATTCAAACAACTGACTGCTAAAGGGGGACCACCAGATCTCAGGCCAAGGGAGATTTTGATTTGTTTGAACAATTTCCTAGCATGCCAGGCTGTATATGACCTTGCACAACCTAATAAAGAGAGGTCAGGATAGGGTGTTCAGTTTGTTGCTAGGCCAGATTTCTGCCATTATACGGTGGAGAAAAGATGGCAACTCCGCCAATTAATATCTCCTTTCCAGGGCAACGGGGCACAGACCTTTTGGTTCAATCCTGCCACATCGAAAATAATCAACATTGGGAAAACACTTTTTTAATATCTGAAGTACAAGCGAAGGAATACCTTCCATCGATCTAAGTAGGGCTAGTGCTATAGCAATAGTTTTGGATATCTGATTGAATTGATATGGAGATATCAGGAATAATATTGTGAGTTTTTTTTAAAAGACATGTCAATATTTTTAATGTCTCCTGATGATGATTTAATTTTCTGTTTAGGCTGATTTCTTTGAGAAAAAGATAAGAAATTTTGAGAGGGAGAGGGCTCATGGGTAGTAAAGCTCCTCTCCATCGCAAGGGCCATTGGCCCTATTACCTGTGTATTGGGGAAAAGGTAGAGGATGGGGTTGGGGAAAGACCGGGGCACTGGAGTTGGGGTGTGTGGGGGTATTCGGGAGGGGCACAGGGGGTTTGGGTGGAGTCTGGAGGGGTAGTGGGGAGGTGGGGATAAATACAAAATCAATCCATAACAAAGAAGGTATGATAACTTTTGTCATGAAAGGAACGATATGTAAGGCACCATTTAGGGTAGTAGACTATGGTGAGTAGGGGGTTAGTCTTGGGGCTGCAAATGTGTTCGTTTAATGTAAGCAGCTTGAATAATGTTGCAGAAGACAGCGGGTAGTGACTGATCTGGGTGTGATGAAACCCAACATTCTGTGTGTGCAGGGGACACACATACCTTGGGCTAAACATACAGTATTAAAAGAGCTTGGATTTATATTAATTATGGCATCTCAACAGTCCACTATGAACAGGGGAATGGCTATATTTGCTCTGCAGTGAATCAGTGAGACAGGGAGGTCATTATCAGATCATTCCGGTTTCAGAATGTCTGATAGGGGGTATTAAAGTAGTAATACGCACAGTTTACGGATCGAATGAGAAGAAGTAATATTAGAAGGGTTAAATGTGGAGCTGGCTTAGTGGGACACCCCGTTGATTTTGTGTGGGGACTTTAACATTCATTTGGAATGCTAAGCGAGGGAGTTGGATAATAATAAATATGGGGGTCAAAAACCCAAGGTTTTTAGGGCACTACTTATTGGGGATCATGGGCTGGTTGACGTGTGACAGACCCTGAATTATCCAGACTCTGGATACACTTTTTATTCCTATTCTCACAACAAATTAGTTAGGCTGGATTATGTCTTTATGTCCAGGCTACTTACGGTGGGGGCAAGAATGCAGGTGTGGCCTGGGATTACAGCGGATGATGGCCCATTGTTAGTGGATGTGTATACTGTCACTCGAGAGAGGTTAGGTAGATCTTTTTCTTTTGATAGGAAGCTTTTATTGGATAGTTTTTTGTGAACCATATAAAAAATTGGATTATACAATTTTGGGATATTAATAGAGGGTCAACCACTAGTGCTGTGGTATGGGTTTCCCTGAAAGCAGGATTGAGGGGTGAAATACTTAGCTAGGGATTTAGCAGGCAGAAACAACAGCAAAGTATGTTGCATGGCCTCCTCGATGAGTTAAGAATAGCGGAGCTGGAGATTATGCAGGGAATTAGGCGGGGAGCTGATTTGAAAGGGATGCAAGCGAGGATAGCCTGATGTAAAGCTAAAATGAATAGTGGGTGGAGCAAGGAGATTGTGAGTCAGTATACGATTCCCAAGGAGGAAAGATACTAATATGGGGAAGCTACAGGCAGCTGTTTGGCTCAAAGGATACGGCCTAAACAATTGGCACAAAAAATTACTACATTGGTTGACAGTGTAGGGAACAAGGTGGAAACTTTGGAGGGCATCTTGAAAGTATTTCATGCCATTTATGAGGAATTGTATACATAGAATGAGTGGAATGAGCAAGCTATTAGGATAGTTTTTCAACAAACAGAGATTGTCGGTGGAAGAAAGGAAGATCTAGAAGCACTGGAAGCCCCGATTACTACGGAAGAGCTTGAGGAGGCAATAGTGTCATTAGCAAGGGGAAAAGCTGCAGGACCAGACAAAATACCACTTGAGGTCTATCGAGCATTCTTTCAGGCATTGAAGGAGGATATACTGGTAAGATTTCAAGAGGCACAATTACGGAATCCTCCATCATTGTGGCCAGAGGCCAATATAGTTATATTTAAAAGGAAAGATAAGCCGCTGAAGATGCCAAGGTCTTTTAGACCAATTTCTCTGTTAAATGCGACAGCAAGGTTTATGCCACAATTTTAGCAACCGGATTGGCGCGAGTAATTACTCCTTTAGAATCCAAACACCAGCACAGATTTATACCTGGCAGGAGCACGGTCATTCACATAAATAGAACATAAATAGAGTGACGTAATCCACTCTGATAGATTACGCCAATGTAAGACAAAGTAAGTTAGGACTGATATTTCTGGATGTCGAAAAGGCGTTTGACCGTGTCTCCCGGACATTTTCATGGGCTGTCTTATGCACAATGGGGTTCGGCCTGGATCTCATGAGAGATATTCAGACTATGTATCAAACTCCTATAGTTAGGATATGTATTATGGTCAAAGAATCGGACCCTGTGTACATAACTAGGGGGACAAAGCAGTGATGTCCCTGTTCCTCGCTGTTATTTGCCCTGTATATCAATCTGTTCCTGACAATGTTGGAAAAGAGTAATATGATCAGCTTTACAGTATGTGAGCAATATCAGACACGGGCCTTGGCCTATGTAGATGATATTGCGGTGGCAACGTTTGATCCAAAGCAAGCGATTCTAGAGATAGAGCGCTTGGCTCATATTTTCGGAGAGTTTTCAGGCTATAAGTTAAATTCAACAAAAACACAAATAATGTGTACTAAAGCAGCTTGCCCTGGGGAGTGTTGTGTAACCGAGGAAGCTACGTATTTAGTTGTCAAAATTAGGATGTGTTTAAAGGATTTAACAGAGGTTAATTGGGGAGGTTTATTGCCTAGGATTAAAAAATAATTAGACTGCCTGGAGTGCTTGCATCTCTAACTCGTGGAAAGGTGCAATGTACCTGGCAGAATAAAGGAAAAAAGGGCTTGAACTAAAACGTATCAACACAAACTTTTAGAATGCAAGAAAGCAGCCGAAAAATGTAAACATTGTATCGGGGCCCGAGCAAAGCCTTTTGGCATGGCACTTTAACCTGTGGTGGCGGGTGAGAAACAGCGGTGCAGCAATAGGAGGCGTTTTGCAGTAGGCAGTTTGCTGGTGGCGTGAGGCATGTCCCATCAGGCGTGGATGCCGCAAGGCCTCACAAGTCGACTAGCGGAGGGAAAACTAGAGTTACGGGGATGCGGCTGCAGAAAACAGAGCTGCTGCTACCGGGTGCAATGTGTGTGTAGCGCTGGAAGGAGCAGTAGGAACTTTGGACAACCCGTCCAAAAGAGGTCAGCACGAGGTCAACAGTAAAAAAGTATCTCAAATATTTTTGTCAGGGAATAAAAAAAGCTCTTAACCTCACATATTGTTAAAGTAGATGCTGGGAAAAAGATGGATGGGGCTTTTGGAAATTTGGTCAGCCTTGAAGCAAGCAGTAATGTCTATGAAAAGCTGGTGTCAGAAGAGCATGCTATAAAAAGCAAAACAGGCTTGTTCCAAAATGGTTTAGAGAGTGGAGCAGAGGCTGTAGAATCAGGGGCCGTGACAGAGAAAAATACAATGATAATAATCCTTAAAGATAGGGGCTTAAAGCTAAAAGTTGTGAAAAGTGCTGTCGCCAGGGGACTCTTGGCTGATGGATGTTTGGAGGAGGCTTAACCTGGAGCAACTGGTGGGGGTATCTGTAGAGAGAGTGATTCATGGGAGAAGTTCTTCTCTATGTCACACCTTTTGGACACATCAGATGAGGATTGTAATTTAGGTCATAAATCTTGCTCCCAGGAAGGATCAATAATGAGTGCTGGAAGTAACCAAAACAGTATAAACATGGAGTTTGAAACCCTGACGTTCCGACGGTTCGCAAGAAAACGGTAATTAAGGAAAAGGGGCTGCAACCTAAAGTAGTGAATAGCTTGTTGTGGGACTACTCTTCCTCATTAGAGTTGACACCTGAAGGGGAAAAAATTAGTGGCCATGCTATGGGAGAGAGAGTAGAAAAACAGGACGAAGAAGTCTCGCTATAATCATTGTATCAAAGTATCCTTGGTCATAGAGTCGAGACCCAGACAGAGAACTTAAAAACACACACTGTGTGTCAGAAATTATAGAATACAGTGAGGAGAATTGCCAAGGTGTGTAATGAATTTGCGGACAGAATGAACGAAACTGAAGCACAAATATCCACGTTAAAGGATGAAATGGTGGATTAAAAGGAGACGACGGAAGCTATTAAAGATGATACGCAACTCAAGTTAGTAGATTTGGAGAATCGACTACGGAAGAATAACTTGAGGATATTAGGAATACCAGAGGGAGCGGTGAGACAGGACATTTGTAAATTTGGGGTTGAACTCTTTACAGAGGCTTTTCCTGGACTTTCGATGTAGAACTGAGCCAATAAACTCCAAAGGGCACATAGCTTCCCATTCAAACAACTGACTGCTAAAGGGGGACCACCAGATCTCAGGCCAAGGGAGATTTTGATTTGTTTGAACAATTTCCTAGCATGCCAGGCTGTATATGACCTTGCACAACCTAATAAAGAGAGGTCAGGATAGGGTGTTCAGTTTGTTGCTAGGCCAGATTTCTGCCATTATACGGTGGAGAAAAGATGGCAACTCCGCCAATTAATATCTCCTTTCCAGGGCAACGGGGCACAGACCTTTTGGTTTAATCCTGCCACATCGAAAATAATCAACATTGGGAAAACACTTTTTTTATATCTGAAGTACAAGCGAAGGAATACCTTCCATCGATCTAAGTAGGGCTAGTGCTATAGCAATAGTTTTGGATATCTGATTGAATTGATATGGAGATATCAGGAATAATATTGTGAGTTTTTTTTAAAAGACATGTCAATATTTTTAATGTCTCCTGATGATGATTTAATTTTCTGTTTAGGCTGATTTCTTTGAGAAAAAGATAAGAAATTTTGAGAGGGAGAGGGCTCATGGGTAGTAAAGCTCCTCTCCATCGCAAGGGCCATTGGCCCTATTACCTGTGTATTGGGGAAAAGGTAGAGGATGGGGTTGGGGAAAGACCGGGGCACTGGAGTTGGGGTGTGTGGGGGTATTCAGGAGGGGCACAGGGGGTTTGGGTGGAGTCTGGAGGGGTAGTGGGGAGGTGGGGATAAATACAAAATCAATCCATAACAAAGAAGGTATGATAACTTTTGTCATGAAAGGAACGATATGTAAGGCACCATTTAGGGTAGTAGACTATGGTGAGTAGGGGGTTAGTCTTGGGGCTGCAAATTTGTTCGTTTAATGTAAGCAGCTTGAATAATGTTGCAGAAGACAGCGGGTAGTGACTGATCTGGGTGTGATGAAACCCAACATTCTGTGTGTGCAGGGGACACACTTACCTTGGGCTAAACATACAGTATTAAAAGAGCTTGGATTTATATTAATTATGGCATCTCAACAGTCCACTATGAACAGGGGAATGGCTATATTTGCTCTGCAGTGAATCAGTGAGACAGGGAGGTCATTATCAGATCATTCCGGTTTCAGAATGTCTGATAGGGGGTATTAAAGTAGTAATACGCACAGTTTACGGATCGAATGAGAAGAAGTAATATTAGAAGGGTTAAATGTGGAGCTGGCTTAGTGGGACACCCCGTTGATTTTGTGTGGGGACTTTAACATTCATTTGGAATGCTAAGCGAGGGAGTTGGATAATAATAAATATGGGGTCAAAAACCCAAGGTTTTTAGGGCACTACTTATTGGGGATCATGGGCTGGTTGACGTGTGACAGACCCTGAATTATCCAGACTCTGGATAAACTTTTTATTCCTATTCTCACAACAAATGAGTTAGGCTGGATTATGTCTTTATGTCCAGGCTACTTACGGTGGGGGCAAGAATGCAGGTGTGGCCTGGGATTACAGCGGATGATGGCCCATTGTTAGTGGATGTGTATACTGTCACTCGAGAGAGGTTAGGTAGATCTTTTTCTTTTGATAGGAAGCTTTTATTGGATAGTTTTTTGTGAACCATATTAAAAATTGGATTATACAATTTTGGGATATTAATAGAGGGTCAACCACTAGTGCTGTGGTATGGGTTTCCCTGAAAGCAGGATTGAAGGGTGAAATACTTAGCTAGGGATTTAGCAGGCAGAAACAACAGCAAAGTATGTTGCATGGCCTCCTGGATGAGTTAAGAATAGCGGAGCTGGAGATTATGCAGGGAATTAGGCGGGGAGCTGATTTGAAAGGGATGCAAGCGAGGATAGCCTGATGTAAAGCTAAAATGAATAGTGGGTGGAGCAAGGAGATTGTGAGTCAGTATACGATTCCCAAGGAGGAAAGATACTAATATGGGGAAGCTACAGGCAGCTGTTTGGCTCAAAGGATACGGCCTAAACAATCGGCACAAAAAATTACTACATTGGTTGACAGTGTAGGGAACAAGGTGGAAACTTTGGAGGGCATCTTGAAAGTATTTCATGCCATTTATGAGGAATTGTATACATAGAATGAATGGAATGAGCAAGCTATTAGGATAGTTTTTCAACAAACAGAGATTGTCGGTGGAAGAAAGGAAGATCTAGAAGCACTGGAAGCCCCGATTACTACGGAAGAGCTTGAGGAGGCAATAGTGTCATTAGCAAGGGGAAAAGCTGCAGGACCAGACAAAATACCACTTGTGGTCTATCGAGCATTCTTTCAGGCATTGAAGGAGGACATGCTGGTAAGATTTCAAGAGGCACAATTACAGAATCCTCCATCATTGTGGCCAGAGGCCAATATAGTTATATTTAAAAGGAAAGATAAGCCGCTGAAGATGCCAAGGTCTTTTAGACCAATTTCTCTGTTAAATGCGACAGCAAGGTTTATGCCACAATTTTAGCAACCGGATTGGCGCGAGTAATTACTCCTTTAGAATCCAAACACCAGCACAGATTTATACCTGGCAGGAGCACGGTCATTCACATAAATAGAACATAAATAGAGTGATGTAATCCACTCTGTTAGATTACGCCAATGTAAGACAAAGTAAGTTAGGACTGATATTTCTGGATGTCGAAAAGGCGTTTGACCGTGTCTCCCGGACATTTTCATGGGCTGTCTTATGCGCAATGGGGTTCGGCCTGGATCTCATGAGAGATATTCAGACTATGTATCAAACTCCTATAGTTAGGATATGTATTATGGTCAAAGAATCGGACCCTGTGTACATAACTAGGGGGACAAAGCAGTGATGTCCCTGTTCCTCACTGTTATTTGCCCTGTATATCAATCTGTTCCTGACAATGTTGGAAAAGAGTAATATGATCATCTTTACAGTATGTGAGCAATATCAGACACGGGCCTTGGCCTATGTAGATGATATTGCGGTGGCAACGTTTGATCCAAAGCAAGCGATTCTAGAGATAGAGCGCTTGGCTCATATTTTCGGAGAGTTTTCAGGCTATAAGTTAAATTCAACAAAAACACAAATAATGTGTACTAAAGCAGCTTGCCCTGGGGAGTGTTGTGTAACCGAGGAAGCTACGTATTTAGTTGTCAAAATTAGGATGTGTTTAAAGGATTTAACAGAGGTTAATTGGGGAGGTTTATTGCCTAGGATTAAAAAATAATTAGACTGCCTGGAGTGCTTGCATCTCTAACTCGTGGAAAGGTGCAATGTACCAGGCAGAATAAAGGATAAAAGGGCTTGGACTAAAACGTATCAACACAAACTTTTAGAATGCAAGAAAGCAGCCGAAAAATGTAAACATTGTATCGGGACCCCGAGCAAAGCCTTTTGGCATGGCACTTTAACCTGTGGTGGCGGGTGAGAAACAGCGGTGCAGCAATAGGAGGCGTTTTGCAGTAGGCAGTTTGCTGGTGGCGTGAGGCATACCCAGAGTTCAGTATTTTTTTAGGGCAGTTCCACTAGAGCTCACACATGTACAGCTATAGAAATTACAATCCCTGTGTGATAGGTTCTTGTGGGGGCAAACGAAATCTGGGAGGGCATTTAAGTGTATGATGCTGCCACATAATCAAGGGATTTGGGCTGTCCCTAACTTAACATTTTATTATTATGCGTGTCTCCTGCAGAATATGAGGATCTCTGGCAAGGAGGTGGGTACATTGGCTGAGGCACCCTCAATATATTAGTTGTTGCTGGGCTCTGCAGTGTGAAGTTGTTCGTTTAAATTCTTGGAGCCAAGTTATTATAAGCAAACATGTTTAAGGTGGTGTTGGCAGCATACAAAGTATGGGAGGCGGTGCAGAAGATGGTTAAAGTACAGGAGATATGTTTTTATACCCCTATTAATTCTACATTGATCCTACCTGCTATATTTTGGGATCTCGAAATCGATAGATGGAGGGATAAGGGGATAAAGCAAAAACAGATTTCTTTAATATTTGCAAATCAGAGATTATTGATGGAAAAACCAGAAGCAGTAGGGGATGAAGACAACTCTTTAGTTGAGGCAGTAAAAAAGTTAGGTAAAATAGGGGTTTTGTATGATGCACTAATTGAGATGCAGCAGGATGACATGGAAGCTCAAGATAGGAAATGGGGTGTACGGCTAGGACAGGAGGGGGTCTATGTGCAACAATCCATAGATACAGCGGGAAAGATTTTGATGTCAGCTAACTTGAAAGCCCAACACTTTAAGACATTATTTAACTTGTATCATATGCCAGTGAGGATGATAACATGGGTGATCTAATGATGGGAAGTGTTATATATATATGCAATGAAAAAGGCATATATATCACATATTCATTTTGCTTGTACCTATCTAATGTAATAGAGGGGGCATATCAAGGGATTTTTGTCTGAGATTACGGGGATAGATATTAATATAACAATGGATGTTATGTTAACAGGAGTTGGTGACACCCTCAAGCATGGACAGCTGGGCTCCCACAGAGATGTTTATTATTCATGGTGGTGGCTGTAGCACAATTATGTGTGGTGTCTGTGTTGTGGCAGCAATTAGCCCCGTCGTTTGAGATGTGGCAGGCAAAGTTTTATATTTTTAATTTGGGATTTAGTCTTTATTCTGTAAAATCAATTAGAAGACAAAATTGGGCACTCAAATATGGGGGCCCATGATAGAGCATATGAAATCAGCTTCTTTGCCAGGAGTTTTTTAATATATTTGGGGACAATTGATAGCTGCAATGCTGTATTGTTTGTGTATTGAAATCCCAGGTTATTAATACTTAGTGTTAAAGTATGTATTTAATTTATTTTGACTGCCATTTGTTACGGTTTGAGAAATAAAAAAATCCAACCTTCACTTCTCAATTTAAAGAAGCAAGATCCAACTAAAGCTGAAAGAGGTAATACTGTGGAGGTCCAACACGTCCCTACTTTATATCTTCTGATTTTGTCTGATAATCTGCAATACTAATAAGTAAACCCAATTTGAAATAGCTCACAATTCATCAATTCAGTTCACATCTACTATTCCATCAGAATACATCTATTACCATGAGCAACCCAGCTCAATGAGCCAATCAGCTACTACAGACAAAAATGTCCCTATGACAAAGCACAACCTCATAATATTGAACATAAAAATAACCGCCATTAAGTTGTTATTATGAAGAATCTGTACATTTCTAAAAACAGAAAGTAACAGACTCCTTCTTAGTGTGTCGAAGCAAATGCAAAATAAAATTATGTACAGGAAACACAACAGTGCATTTTGACAAAGGGGACAGATGCCACTTTTTTTCTCCAGCTTCTTTAGTCAACTCCCACTTTATAAAGGCCGGGACCTGCTCCAACCTAACCTTACAGGCCCATTCCTAACGCAGCCGCTTTTTATACCACGCAGATTGGGCTGAAAATGACCATCCCATTTTGCCGTGTGGTGCTCAGAGTGGTTTTTGATGACATTGTTTCTTTACGGAATGAGCGAGTTAAGTTACCTGTGCAAGAGGCAAGAATCTAAGGGGTCGATTAGGATGGCGGACGGAAGAGCCACCGCGGCCCGTGAGTAGGTGGAAAAAGCCTTTTCCGTGTCCGCCTGCCGCGGATACTCCGACCGCCATATCAGGATAGGAAAACTTGTCAAATTTCCGTCCGCGACGGAAAAGCACGCTCCGCCGGCCAACTACACACGACCACGCGGCAGACGTAACACATCCGGACGCACCGCCGTACGTACTGACGACTAAGACCGTCCCCCCAATCAAGATGGCGGAAAACACACATAAAACCGCAGCGGAAAAACAACCTGTCTGAACACGTCGGAATCCCCACAGCGAACACAGGTGACATAGCCGAGATACCCACCGCAAGCTGACCACCACCATGGACCCTGCGCTACACGCTTTCCCGATGCTCTTCGCGATCCACCACGTCCTAGTCATGGCCTACTATGGACGACGACGCAGGTAAGGCACAAACCATTGGCTGTCTGGAGGTGAATACCAGCAAGGGACGTGACGTAGGGAGGGGGAGTGTCATGTCACCGTAACCACTGATGAGAAGCAAATACGAATACACATTTGTAGTACGCAAGCAGGAATGACAACGAAAAACCACGAGATTTGATAGACCACCTTTCTTCACAAAATAGGGGTTTAATCACATTGTATGCGTGAGCATGGGCAAAGTGGGCACCAGAGCAGGCACATCATAGCAGGTAACGAGAGGGCAGTATGCAGTATCAGAGCATCAACAGGGCATTGTGCATAACAGAGCAGGTACAATAGAGGCAGGTAACGAGAGGGCAGTATGCAGTATCAGAGCATCAACAGGGCATTGTGCATAACAGAGCAGGTACAATAGAGGCAGGTAACGAGAGGGCAGTATGCAGTATCAGAGCATCAACAGGGCATTGTGCATAACAGAGCAGGTACAATAGAGGCAGGTAACGAGAGGGCAGTATGCAGTATCAGAGCATCAACAGGGCATTGTGCATAACAGAGCAGGTACAATAGAGGCAGGTAACGAGAGGGCAGTATGCAGTATCAGAGCATCAACAGTCCATTGCAAAGAACAGAGCAGGTCCATCAGAGGCAGCACGTGAGAGGGGCCAAGTGCATGAACAGTCCATTGCACAGAACAGGTCCATCAGAGGCAGCACATGAGAGGGGCACAGAGAATCAACAGTCCATTGCACAGTGCAGGTCCATCAGAGGCAGCACGTGAGAGGGGCCAAGTGCATGAACAGTCCATTGCACAGAACAGGTCCATCAGAGGCAGCACATGAGAGGGGCACAGAGAATCAACAGTCCATTGCACAGAGCAGGTCCATCAGAGGCAGCACGTGAGAGGGGCCAAGTGCATGAACAGTCCATTGCACAGAACAGGTCCATCAGAGGCAGCACGTGAGAGGGGCAGTATGCAGTATCAGAGCATCAACAGGGCATTGCAAAGAACAGAGCAGGTCCATCAGAGGCAGCACGTGAGAGGGGCAGTATGCAGTATCAGAGCATCAACAGGGCATTGTGCAGTACAGAGCAGGTACATCAGAGGCAGGTAACGAGAGGGCAGTATGCAGTATCAGAGCATCAACAGGGCATAGTGCAGTACACAGCAGGTACATCAGAGGCAGGTAACGAGAGGGCAGTATGCAGTATCAGAGCATCAACAGGGCATAGTGCAGTACACAGCAGGTACATCAGAGGCTGCACAACTACGTGTCCCTACCAACCCGTCACAGGAACCACAAGAGTGCCACGCAGTTCCCAATGGACACACCATGTGAAGTAACATTTCAGTGAAGTGTACAGCACCTCACATCACAGAATCAGGGGGACTGCGTGAACTACCTGCCTCGGACACACTGGCAGCACCAGCAACAGGTTTGTGAGACACAGTCACAGCCCGAGTCACACACACATGGGCCACGGACCCAGACACACTGGCAGCACCAGCAACAGGAGTGTGAGACACAGCCACAGATGTAGTCACTGACACGTGAGCCACTGACCCAGACAGACTGCCAGCACCAGAAACAGGAGTGTGCAACACAGCCACAGATCTCCTAACTGACACGTGAGCCATAGACCCAGATACACTGCCAGGACGTGCAACAGGAGAGGGCACAACTGACACTGTGCCACCATCTGATACATGAGAGTCAACTGCACCAGCGCCACTGGGACAACTGAAATGATGAGCCACAGGGCTGTATGGGCCAGGAGGCAGGGTGGGCCTGGGAGCTGGTGATAGGTCATCTAGAGCCAAATCGGGGTTGGCAGGTGTCAATGGTGTGTGTCTGCGTTTCTTATGGAGGTGTGAGTGCACCCTGGACAGGACTGGACTGCCAAGTGGCGGGGACTCCAAAGAATCACCACCCAGCATAGGTGGAGCAACTGCTGCCGGGGATCTGGTTTCTGGGGACGTGCTGGAGCCTGCTTGTCGTTTGCTCTGTGCCTGCCGCCTGGACTCGGAATGATGTGTAATGGGGGATGCAACAACAGGGGACACCCACCTCTGCTTCTGACTGGCCTGGATGGGAGTGGAGGTATGGGGGGACTCCGCCGCGGAGACATTAGTTTGGCGTTCAGTAGTAAACATCAGCCTCAGTGCAGCCAGGGGTGAAGTATGCCTGTCCTTGATTGCGCCATTGTCCATGCTAGATGCCTTGTCCGTAGGATGTGCCTTATCCTTAGGTGGAGTGTTGTCTCTGGATGTAGCCTGTGCCCTGCTCGCCGCCCTGTTCCTGCCAGCAGACTTGTCGTCTGTGGTGCACCTGTCTCCAGTAGACACCTGCTCTCTGTGTGTGTCCATGCCCTTGGGAGTGTCCCTTACCTCTGCTGGGGGCCTGCTCTTGGGAGTCTCCCTGCTCTTAGTAGGTGCCTTAGTCTTCTCACTGTCCTTGGGAGTGTCCCTTACCTCTGCAGTGGGCCTGCTCTTGGGAGTCTCCCTGCTCTTAGTAGGTGCCTTACTCTTCTCACTGTCCTTGGGAGTGTCCCTTACCTCTGCTGTGGGCCTGCTCTTGGGAGTCTCCCTGCTCTTAGTAGGTGCCTTAGTCTTCTCACTGTCCTTGGGAGTGCCCCTTACCTCTGCAGTGGGCCTGCTCTTGGGAGTCTCCCTGCTCTTAGTAGGTGCCTTAGTCTTCTGACTGGCCTTGTCCAAGGAACAGTCCATGGACATGTGAGTATCCCATGCCTTGGGAGTACCTTTTGTGTTGAATGCCTGTGTAGCTCCTGAAGGCATGTCCTCCAACAACACTTGTGGATCCTGTGTGTGTACTCCAGTGCATCTGACGTCGTCTACGTGAACAGATGTAGGTGATCTAGGGGATGTGGTCTGTGCCCTGCGTGCCCTGACGTGCTGTCTGATGCTGCTTCTAGTGCAATAACCTTTATTTGAGTCTTGCTCACAATAATCACTACCCCCTGAGACATCCAGCGGTGTAGATGGGGAAACAGAAGTAGCACCCTGTTCATTCGACTGAACTATTGCAGACGACACACTGCTTGCCAATGACTGCACTGTCCTGTGTAGACCTGAAAGATCGCCATGCATCCCTTCCATGAATGCCACCACCTGCCCCAACTTCCTATCATGGTCCTGGAAAGCATTCGTCATATTGGTCTGCCCCACACACAGCTGTCGCAGCAGATCAACTGCCTCAGCACACAGTGCATTTTGGCTCACCGTGGCAGGGGCAGCGGTGCCTGCACCGAACGCCACTCTGCTCCCCCTACTCCTCCGGCCACGAACAGTACATGGTGCAGTTGGTGGAAGTGTGGGCCCTGTGTGCTGTCTTCCGACAGAAGGTGATGAGTGCCCACTCCCAGTCTGTGACAACAGTGCAGGCTCACCAAGAGTGTCCGACGAGGAGGACGATGGTGTCTCCACATGCGAGTCCTCAGGGACGGTCCTGTCCCCCTCTCCGGCGCTGGCCTCCTCCGTGTCAGTCTGCGTGTGTGCGAAGTCTGAGCCGGACTCATTTCCTCAGCTACTCTCCACCGTCTGTGGCAGAGTGTCCTCTGTCAAAGCTGAAATGCACAGAAAAGATGTGTGAGTCATGGGCAGACTGACGTACAGAAGGAACAGGATAGCCAAATTGCATAGCAGACAAAGGTTTAGGAGCCCACATCCTGCACATGGCCCACCCCTACCAGTCATCCTCACATTTCCTGCCATGGGGCCATGGACCACTAGGGGATGTGCATTAACACTCAAGTACTAAGCAAGTGGCGTGTCAACATGGCGGACCTGGCTGTCAAATGAGTACCACCCAATGGGACCAAAATGGCAGCACAGGCATACGTACGCAACACGGAACTCAATAGTGTGTCTGAGCACCAATACATGCATAGCACTCACAAGTTTCCTACACAGACAGTATGCTCACCGCTAGTTTGCTGTTGATGGGCACTCAGACGTTCGGCCAGTTCAGGATGCGTCACTGCAATGATACGGTGCATGAGAGGGGTCATGGAGCGTCGGGCCAGACGGGGCGTCCTTGGAATCAGGCCCAGTGTTACTTCAGCTACATTCTTGCTCAGCCTGGAAATGTCGTCCCAGCGTTTGTGGCAGTGTGTATGTCGTCTGTTGCACACCCCCAATGCCCGTACTTCCCGTGCTATGCTCCTCCACAGGTCCTTGCGAAGGTGCAGCTTGACCTACCATGATGAAAGACAAAAGGGTTAAAGTCAGTGGACAGGTGGCCTGTTACACACATAGGGGCAAGACGTAACTGTCAGCAGCCATGCACAATCGGGAACATATGTGTAGCCCACACTACACAGCTAAGATAGAAATTGGCAAGATCATTTTGCCCCCTCATGCACACCAACATGTCCCACACTGCACTTACCACCCGTCCTGGTGCGCCGTAGAGGCGTCCATAGTTGCGGAGTACACCGTCCACGAGGACATCAAGCTCCGCGGCGGTGAAGGGTCGGGACCGGATCTCTTTGCCTCTCGACATGGCAAGATCACGGAGTATGGCACTAGAGCAGCAGTCGGTGGTCAGCTCAGCAGCAGCAGCAGGTCGAGGTGATGGTCACAGGCAGCAGTCGGTGGTCAGCTCAGCAGCAGCAGCAGGTCGAGGTGATGGTCACAGGCAGCAGTCGGTGGTCAGCTCAGCAGCAGCAGCAGGTCGAGGTGATGGTCACAGGCAGCAGTCGGTGGTCAGCTCAGCAGCAGCAGCAGGTCGAGGTGATGGTCACAGGCAGCAGTCGGTGGTCAGCTCAGCAGCAGCAGCAGGTCGAGGTGATGGTCACAGGCAGCACTGGTCCCCAGGGTAGGAAGCGTCGTTTTGGCCAACACACATATATAGGGCCCTCAGCACGTGTCAGTGGCATACGTCACCAGCAATTGGTCAGCCCTGGAAGCGTGATCGTGAAATGGGCCAATGACTGGCCCTATAGTTGCGGTGCACAGCTTCCGCTACTTGCGATTGGCCATATGCGGCCAGCGTCCCTCTCCCCATTGGCTGCATGTGCATGGACCGTCACGGGCAGACATCGGCGACCGCACGTGCAAGCCTCAGGCACGGATGCTTCAGTTGCAACAATGTACTATCACTGGCGCCTCCATGGCGGTGCACGTACTCAGCGGGGGAGGTGCAGGCCTATACACCCTGTAGATGTAGTCAATGGACATGCCATTTCATGACCCCCCTTACAGTCACCTTGCATCATCCACCGTACACCGGCCGGAGCGGCCGGGCCTAGGACGACCGCCGTGCCCGGCCATGAACACAACCGCCATGGCCGGGCACGGCGGTTATTCATGGCCGGGCACGGCGGTTGTTCATGGCCGGCCACGGCGGTTATTCATGGCCGGCCACGGCGGTTGTTCATGGCCGGGCACGGCGGTTGTTCATGGCCGGGCACGGCGGTCGTCCTAGGCCCGGCCGCTCCGGCCGGTGTACGGTGGATGATGCAAGGTGACTGTAAGGGGGGTCATGAAATGGCATGTCCATTGACTACATCTACAGGGTGTATAGGCCTGCACCTCCCCCGCTGAGTACGTGCACCGCCATGGAGGCGCCAGTGATAGTACATTGTTGCAACTGAAGCATCCGTGCCTGAGGCTTGCACGTGCGGTCGCCGATGTCTGCCCGTGACGGTCCATGCACATGCAGCCAATGGGGAGAGGGACGCTGGCCGCATATGGCCTTTGGGAAGTAGCGGAAGTTGAGCACCGTAATGGCGGCGCCAATTATGTGATCTTGTCAGACGCTGCACCGTGATGTGTTGTGTGCAGTTGTGTCATGAGGGATGTGAGCGTGATTGGGAAAGGTCATATGTCATACAATATAGCATGTGCGTCCATACAATGGCAATCGGTCGGCACATAATGGGCAACAGATGTGCATTTGTACTTGTTGACGTCGGGTGTGACCCTACAGACGTTGTTACATCTTCACAACTACACAGTACATCACGGCTGTGTGGCCAATTAATGCATCTGTTGTCAGTTTCTTGTTGTGTCGAGGTGACTACAGTGGTGGTGGTACACATGCATTCCGTGTATGTGTTTTGTACGTTGTGTCACCATGCATGTCATTTCCGTATGCACATCATTATTGGTGGTGGCATTTGTGCTTGATGACATGGCGTGTGTACACTTATCGTTTGTGTGCATGCAGTAGCATGAGTGTCTGTGATGTGTCTACGAAACATTAGGGTGAAGACTGAAGTTTTGTCAGTAAGGTACACATGTGATGGAGTTCTACACGTATGCGTCGTTTGTAAGTTGACCAAAGTTACATCTCTCTCCCACACAGGAGGGCTCCAAATGTGCATCGGCCATACACTGTGCTGGAGGATATGGTAGACGAGGAGGTGATTCGGAAATTCCGGCTGGATCGACGTCGGTTGCTGAAGCTTGTGGCACAATTGTCTCCTCATCTGCAGCCACGTAGAACGTATCCTGGGTCGATTACACCCACTGCAAAGGTCATGGCGGCACTACATTTGTTCGCTACTGGCACTTTTCAGTTCACAGTTGGAGTTGCCGGGGGGATGTCACAGGCCATGTTCAGCACGGTTCTTCGGGATGTGTTAACAGCTATGATGCTGTACAAGGATGAGTACATACATTTTCCACGGCCGGAAGAGTTGCCAGCTGTCAAAGCTGGTTTCTATGCACTGGGCCACATACCTCACGTTGTGGGCTCAATTGATGGCACACACATCGCTCTCATTCCACCACGGGCACGCGAACAAGTGTTCAGGAATCGCAAACACTTTCATTCGCTGAACGTGCAGGTGGTGTGCCTGGCGAACAACATCATCTCCCATGTGTGTGCCAGATTTCCTGGATCCGCACATGACGCCCACATCATGCGGAGCAGCAATGTCCCACGACTCATGGCAAATCTGCGACCCGGTCAAGCGTGGCTTGTTGGTGAGTGTGCAGTGGGTACTCTTGTGATCTCTGTGTTGCATGGGGTACCCACCATATCTTTTTCTGATGTTTGTCTCTGTCATCCTCCTACATAGGCGACTCGGCTTACCCAAACCGGCCCTGGCTCCTCAGTCCCCTACGTAATCCGAGGACGGCGGGTGACATGCGGTACAATGAGGCACATGGAAGGACACGGAGAGTCATCGAACGTACCTTTGGACTGCTAAAGTCTAGGTTTCGGTGCCTCGATAAGACCGGAGGGGCCCTGCCTTACTCACCAGGAAAAGTATGCAAGATCGTGATTGCCTGCTGCATGCTCCACAACCTGGCAGTACGCAATGACATTGAACTGCTGTTGGACCCTGAAGACGAAGGAGTGCCTCGGCCTCACATCCCACCCATGTCGACTGATGAGGATAGTGGTGAGGAGGAAGGTGTGGACCAGAGGCGCCAGCTCATAGATCGCTACTTCCCTTGAATGTGAGTATCTACCTCTAGTGGCGGTTGACAATGCCTCATGTATGTTTGCTGGTGTTGTGTGGATATGGGGTTAATCAGCTGGGTGTTGTTTGTGATGGTTGCACATGTGTGTCTTCATGTCTTTGGACATGGAAGTGTCCATGATGTGTGTGCTCTCATCCCATGCTTGTGTGATGGTTGTCGTTTGTGTAATGTAGCTGTGCATTGTGTTGTGATGTGTGTGAATCTCTTTACTGACGTGTGTTTGCTGTCTCTGGTTTTCTCTAGGTCACTCCCGCAGCGCCATGATCATGTACGACTATGATCCCTGTACCTGTTTACGTCTGTATCTGATGGCAATCATGTGAATAAACATGGAGGCAAAACATCATTGTGTGAGTTAATGCTATTTATTTACAGGTTGTGCTTCTGTGCTGGTGAATATTTACAAATCAGTGGGGTGGAGGGAGTTGGAGTTGAAGGTATTGGCCGATGAAATGTCCGTGCTGACACCACATTGGGGGGTGTCAGGGTAGTCCAGCAGACCAGTGGGAATGATTGTCTGTGGGACAGGCTACTTAGCTGGGTGAATGTCTGGCACAGGCAGTGACATTGTCATGGTCGTCCCCTCTTGGAGCGTGTGCCTGGCGCTCCAACACTGCTCTCAGCCTCTTTCTGCCTCGGCCGGCCCCTCCGTCTCTGACCTGTAACAGAGTCAGCTGGGAGGGCAGGTTGTTGATGGGCCACATCCGTCGCCAGGGGCTCAGGTGGTGGTGGCGGCGGTGGAGGCGGAGCTGGCGGCGGAGGCGGAGGTGGCGGGGGAGGCGGAGGTGACGGGGGAGGCGGAGGTGACGGTGGCGCTACCACACTTGGTGGAGGGGGGGGGGGTTGTTCCGGCCAACCCATTCACTCCACATCGTTGCCTGCTGCTCCATGATCAGCAACATCTGGCCAAGGATGCCAGCGATTTGGCGCTGGGTGTTGGTGTTGTCCACTGAGTCCTGGTGTGCACGATCAGCGTTTGCCTGGGACCGGTCGTATGACGCCTGGCACCTGGCAAGAGCTTGTAGGGACTGTGCCACTGGCTGGGGTAGCTGTTCTTCCTCTGCACGGCGGTGTGTGGCTCGCCTGATTGGATGTTGTCCCGTTGCCTGTGTTTGTGGCCCACTCACCCTGCTTGTGTGTGGGGCCGTTGGACCAGCGTTGCGCGGTGGGTTATGCTGGGTGGCAGCGGCAGGAGTCGTGGTGCTGGTGGTAGTGGTGGTACTGGTGGTACTGGTGGTACTGGTGGTGGTGGGGACTGTGCAGATCACAGAGACAGGTGCCGCTGGAGTCACACATGCGACGTTGGTCGGTCCCGGGAGTCCCTGTGAGCCAGATGGCCCTGGCTGCGTGCTTGGTCCCGCTCCATCCTCCGCCCCGGAGCTGACTGTGTCCTCGTCACCAGAGAGTCCTGTAGATGTGGGAGGCGAGGCTGGCGGCCGGGTACTGGTTTCCGCAGTCAGTTGACGATCACCTGAGGGACAAGATCGAGCTGGTCAGTAATTTGGACATTACATGGTTATATAGGTTTGTAGCCATTTCTGTTTCCTGTCCCACACACCCCACCCTCCACCACCACCACCACCACCCTCCCCGTGAACATGGGGGCCAGTTGGGAGTTGTAGTTTGGGCCTCTCACACACCCCACCCTCCACCACCACCACCACCACCCTCCCCGTGAACATGGGGGCCTGTTGGGAGTTGTAGTTTGGGCCTCTCACACACCCCACCCTCCACCACCACCACCCTCCCCGTGAACATGGGGGCCTGTTGGGAGTTGTAGTTGCGGCCTCTCACACACCCCACCCTCCACCACCACCACCCTCCCCGTGAACATGGGGGCCAGTTGGGAGTTGTAGTTTGGGCCTCTCACACACCCCACCCTCCACCACCACCACCACCACCCTCCCCGTGAACATGGGGGCCTGTTGGGAGCCATGGACATGTTAGTGAGTTGGTGTCGAACGTGCATGGTTTGGGGCGTAGGGGATGTTTCTTCTCAGTTGTGTGAGCCTGACCATGTCGTGCCTATCGTGGTGCTTGGTTTGTACTCACCAGTCTCTTCTCCTTCGTCAAGTCCGTCTAGGCTCTCTCAGTGTAGTATCCCCAGCACCTTCTCCTCCCAATCGGTGTAGGGTAATGGCTCCGGGGGTGTGCCACCGCCAGTATGATTGGCTCTAGCGACGTTTTTCGCTCGGATGCCCTTGATCCTGGTCTTCAGGTCATGCCACCGCCTCTGAATGTCATGCTTCGTCCTCGGCACAGTCCCCGACGCATTCACCCGAGTGACGATCCTGTCCCACATGTGGTTCTTTTGCGCCACGGTCGTCTGCTGGACTTGGGCCCCGAAGATGTGGGGCTCAACACGGATTATTTCATCTACCATTACCCTCAACTCTGTCTCTGAGAATTTCGGTTTTTTTTTGGGTGCCATGGTGTGTGGTGCTCAGTGTGTGAGTTGAGTGAGTTGGGAGGTGCAGGTGTGTGGTGTGTGATGTGTCGGATTTGTGTGGTGGGTGTTTGTGTGGTGGGTGTGGTAGGGTGGTGGGTGGGTGTCTTCTATGTGATTTTATGTGAGTTAGCAGTTTCTCGATTTGCCCTCTTGCTGGCAGTAATGCTGTGGTGCAAAGGATTGTGGTTGTGTGTGGGTGTCATTTTGTAGTCGTGTCTCAATGGTTGTTGCGAGTCAGGTGGTAGGTGGGCGTGTTGACGTGTGTGCATTATTGGATGATTGGGACGTATCATGGTGGCTTGTGATTGGTGTTGGGGGGGGCCTTGTCAATGTTCGTATGTTTGCTTAGGACTTGCGGTGCAGTTTCTGACATTTGTTCGGCGCTAGGGATGTTGTGCGTGTTGGCCTTCCGCGGTGATGCTGTGGTTCTCGTAGCATTGTTTCCACCGCGGACGTGGATGGCTGTGCGTTCCGTGGTACGGGCGAATTTATCCTAATTGCGGCCACGGAGTATTCTCAGGTATGGCGGTACATGTTTTATTTTCCGCGGTCATTTCCGTCCGCGGCAGTGGTTGTTCATTGAACTCCGTCCGCCGCGGACGGACTTGGTTGTGTTCCGTCCACCGCGGACGGTGTTGGTTGTGAACCGTCCGCCGCGGTCGGAGTTTCGTCACATGAATATCCTAATCCCAAACGCGGTATCTCCGCGGCGCAGCCGGGAGTAAAATTTCCCCCACCATGGCGGACAGTACCCATTTCCGTCCGCCATCCTAATCGGCCCCCTAATTTGGAATGTACATGGTCTAAGTTCTACGTCTAAAATTCAAAACATAAGCCAATTAGTACACCATTGGCCTGAGTACAGGAAACGTATTTGACACGGACAGAGTCATGTAGATTGGAGGATTTAGGGTTGCGGCTAATGTTGGCATCTGTGTATTAGAAGCCAAAACGAGGTGTTGCAAACTTAGCAAGAGGTACTTCTTGGTTATGCACAAAGGTACAAAGGGACAACATGGGTTTTTTAGTCATTACTAGGCTTAGTTTAGGTCATGCGAGAGTAATGTTGTATTGTGTGGAGCTAATGAGGATGACTAACACCAGTGCAAGAGTTCGCCTTGGGGAAAGACCTGATAATTGTGTGTGGGGAAATTAACAGGACTATGTTCCCTCATATTGATGGCTCAAATAGGGATTGCATGCCGTGGAAATCATATACACAAACTGTCTTGTATCATCTGGTGAGCTCATATAGGTTAATTGACAGTTGGTGCCACATACCTGCATGGCACTACCTGGGTATTCATGTTATTCGATTTCTCATCAGTACCATTCCAGGCTTGATATGATATTTATAACGCTGGAAATGGCCAGTGATATCTCAACCCGCCTTTTTCCATATATATAGACTGATCATGACCCGCTTTTAGACACAGTGGGTTTTTTCATGTGATAGCATCGACGGCAAGGGTGCTCCTAAAAGATGGATGTTTGATCATTTGTTGCTACAGATAGTGACTATTGGGAGTATATGAAGGAGACCCTGGTTACTTTTTTAAAGAGAATCAAAATTCTACCTCTCCAGCTGAGGTTTGGGATACCATGAAGGCCATGATGTGGGGTGCCTTAGCCAATTATGTTTCTCATCAGAATAAAGCTAGGATCCTCATGGCAAGTCTTCTGCTAGAGTATGTGCACGCAGATGCCTTAAGTCCTAAAAAGTTGGAGGAAGCTGTTAGGGGAATTTATCCGAGACTCCAGGGTGTCGAAACTAAGATCCAGATGCTAGTGTGGGGTAAAGTGGCAAAGGTATCTCAAGCCTCAAAGTTAAACACTTTTGATAATGGTGAAGAAATGGGGTTCATATTAACACTACAGGTGAGGGAGAGGATAAATAACATTTTCATTGATTCCATTAGAGATGCAAACAGCATGCTATAAAGGGACCCGGCTAGGGTTTTGAGGGCATTTAGGACATAGCATGGTGCATTATATGGGGATATATCTGTGGCCCGACAAGGTAACATCAATCTAAATGTTACCTCTGTTGTACCAGGGCTAGGATCTGACAATGATCGTATAATTATGGAATCAACTCCTATAGGGTAGAGAGTTTAAAAGCTGTTCAAAAACTCACGGCTGATTAAGCAACAGAGACAGATGTAATACCTTCAGAATTTTATAAAGACTTCTCAAGTATCCTGCCTAACAACTTTCTGAGGTTGGTGAAGTATGTTGAGGAGACAGGGGATGTGCCTTGGTTTGAGGTGTTTTTAACTGTATTTCTGAAAAAAGGGGAATGGTCCACAGAATTGCTCTTCTTACCGACCAATCGCATTGATCAATTGTGATGCAAATACTTATGCCAAAATATTAGAAAATCATATTGCCCCTAGAATTGCCGAGTGGGTGGACAGTATACAACATGGTTTTGTCCCACATTGAGACACCACACTATATATTAATCTTGCTGATGCAATATTTAATGTGGCAGGTGTATTAGGTATACCAGCAGGTATGATTATGCTGGATGCTGAAAAGGCATTCATTTGGGTACCCTGGCATTTTCTATCGGCAACGCTTGCAGCAATGGGGGTTGGATCTCAGATGTTGGCTAGAATTCACGCTCTTTACTGTAACCTGTCAGTGCAGGTGGTCTGTTGTGGTTCAATATCTGAAAAAGTGGCTATGAAAAGAGGGAACACACGGAGGGCACACGTTGCCCCCACTATTATTTGCACTTTAGCTTAAACCATATCTGTGGTGTGTAAGGATTTCAGTGCAGCTGGCTCCCCTAAGGTATAATGCCTCTACATGTACAATCACAACATACACAGATGACACATCAGTATTTACATCCAATCCTTCTGCATCTATGGTGGCAACTGAGAATGAAGGTCTCACATTTGGGGCTTTGTCTGGCTATGAGCTTAATGTGTCTAAGACTCAAATTCTTTCAAATCAAGCCATTCCACAGGGTGACAAGAAATGTGTAGTGTCTGCACAATGTTTGGGAGTTTGGCTCTCTCCAGTGGTTAAGGACAGTAATTCACTTGACTATGAACCTGTTGAGAAATCAAGACATGTTTTCACGTATTGGAATAGGCTACCTCTAGGTCTTATTACGTGCTACAACCTGACCAAAATGGTGATCCATCCTAAATCTTTATACTCACTTAGGGATATTCCTCCATATTTAACAGTTGCTTTCTTTTCTCAGGGCAGTCATGGGGTCAGTTAATCTGGAAATATAACTGCCCTCCATTGTGCAATTCGGATTTTACAACCTTCAAAAGATAATGTTGGATTCTCCATCCCAATTTTTTTTTTTTTATTTCAGGTCTGCTTTATCTAAGTCCATGTCTCAAGTGATGATTTTTTATGAATCATGGTATTTGCGGTCCTTATATTTTAAATCTGGCTCACGGGTATGGTTTTAAGATCCATCTTATCTCAAGTGTATGGAGAAGTCTTAAGTATCTTAAGTATACATTCTCAATTGCCCCTCTTATGCTCTATATGTCTCTATCGTTTAACCCAATATTTCTCTCCTTTTCATATGATTCGCATTCGGTAGACTGGTCTAGGTCACACCTGCAATCAGCAGGTCAGTTGGTTGGGGTTTCCCAGGTTCTACCCTTCTCTGATATAGTCACCCAATTTTCGGCTTTGATTACAGGCTTTTTAAAATATTTGCAGATCAAAATGTTTGTGACAATCAAGTTGAGAACTCAGGGATGCTGAATAGTATACCCTGTGTTTAACTTTTGTGCGGCACTCGCCGTAAAAGCAGGATCATAATTTTGAACTAACCCGTTCATATGCTGTAGCCTCTGAATGGATTCATAAATTATTGATACAATTTCACATTAACATGATCAGGGAATGAATTCAGTTGAATAATCGATTCTTTGTGAAAATATCTAGTCTGAAAGCGCATCATTTAAAGATTCTTCAAGACATCTATTATACTCTAAACTGATTATATTATTGGGTTTGTCGAAAAAGCTCCGAATGTTTTTGTTGTGGTGAGTTAGGTGCACATACTGTGCAGATTTTCTGCTCATTTGGGGTGCTGTAATAATACTAGAAGAGGGTCTTTGATAAGATCTCCAGAGTTATTCGAAGTCTTATTCAGCCATCTGCGCAGTTGATTGTTTTTGGTACATTGGGGACAGTCCAGCTGAGGTAAAAAATATCACTGTTTTTATGATTTTAACTGCTAGGTAACTTGTGAATGACTCCACCATTGGCTAGTAGTTGGTATAAGTAATTTATAGATATTTATAGGCTGGAGCCGTCCCTCCTTAAGAGGAACCCTGCAAGGAAATATTTAAGACAAATATGGGCATGGGTTGATATAGACAAGGCGGTGGGCAGGTGGGAGGGCCTACGTTTTTGTTTGATTGAGGGCTCTTCTCTTGACTTTTAGTCGTTGTTTATCTTTCTCCTTTTTTCATAAGTGTTATGTCGGTGTAAAAGTATATGGAAAATGAATACAAATCTTAAAAAATGAATAGAAATAGTGAAAGGATTGGCAAAAAGGCTTAGTGGATAAAAACAAAGTGAATGCAGGCAAAGGATTCTTAAATGCAAAATTTCAAATCCAATAATAATGAATTAAGAATAAATGTAAAAAATTACGCTCAACAGAAACAGACAGGGTAATAAAGCAATATCATGTTCAGGAACTATAACCATTCAAGTGCAATCAACCACCTGACTAGCAGCGTTTTGGTAAGTGGGACTTTAGTAATATGTATTGCTTCATTACCATGCTTTGAATGCAGTTAAGTGTGTCCAAAGTGAATATAAATGTTTCAGCTTGGGATTTGTAAAACTTCAAAATTCATATGCTTTCTCTTTGCGCCTTATCTTTGCATAGCATGTTGTTATCGTATTGTAATCATTCCCTCCAGTCTCTGTGTTAACTAACTTTCAATATTTTATCATAATAATGTTTATTTTATTATGTAGAAAAATATTCAAATTATTCAAGCAGTTAGCAATTGCTTTAGACCCAAAACAGCTCCCACACAGAAAGGGCCAATTCAAATCAAAGGGATGACCATTCAAGTGATATATATATATATACAAATATGTGGTATGTGCTAAAAACAATTCTCTCTCGATCAAGGTACATTACCAACTATATACTCATGGCATTGGTAAGAAATTTATTTTATAAGCCTGGGCAAAGCACTACGCTACGCTCGCGTAGTTTGAGAAGTTTGTGCTACTTCACACTACGCGAATTGCACGTAGCACAGTGCAAAACACACGTAGCATAGCGTAGCGTAGTGCAGCAGTCATTTTTTGCTTGCTCGCGGTCCTCAACATCAAGTTGGCGACCACGAGCAAGCAAAATGACATCCCTGTGAGACTTTTTCCTTGTTCGCGATCAACATCATCAAGTGGCCGATTGCGAGAGTGGAATAAAAACCTCCCAGCGAGCTTCTCAACGCCAGGAAGTCAGGTTTCTCATTGCGAGTGGTCATGTATGCTCGCGACTGCTCGCGTTGAGAAACTACCAGTCCAGGTTGAGAAAGCTGCTGCTCGAGTAAAAATCTACTCGAGCGGCAGTCAAAGACAGCTTGCACTGTGTAAGATGCCGTCTTCAATGATTGCACAGTGCGGACAAGCATCTGGCACTGTGCAATCATCGCGAACAGCGCATAGTGTAGTTGGTGTAGTGCTAAGCGTAGCTCATGTAGTGCAAAGTGCACTTAGCGTAGGTACGCGTAGCGCTACTTTGCGAACTACGGTCAGGGTATTAAACCCATCTGTGTTCATTATCTGGAAAAAAAATTCCCTCCGAGTTACTTTAAACTAGAAGTAGATTGTCAATATATGTAAACAAAATTCTGCATGTTTATTCTAATTTGCATGCCCTAGAACCATGCTGACCACTGTGATATATATATAAACTAGTACAGGTCACTCACTTCAAACCTTCGGGAACAGTCTCGCTTGAGCAGACATGGGCTGCAATGGTCGCCTGTAAAGCAGGATCTCCCTTGAATGTCTGCCCGCCATGGTTCTTCACCAAATCATAGACATTGTCAAACCGGTAATCAACCAGATAGCCAATTCCTCATTACTCGTAGGCACAGTTCCAAACAAATGGAAGCTAGCCATAGTGAAACCACTGAAAATAAAAGCAAAACATAGACTCATCCAATCTCTCCAATCTCCACCCTTTATCACTCCTCCCGATACTGAGCAAGATCACAGAAAGACTAGTCCACAAAGAACGAACTAAGTTCCTTAAAACCACCAGGATTCTCCACCCTCGGCAATCAGGCTTCCGCCCCAAGCTTTCTACAGAATCTGTGCTCCTGGAAATATCGGACACTAAAAATTATAGCGGGCAAAGGCAGGAAGGTAGTTTTGATCTTGCTCGACCTGTCTGCCACATTGGATACTATCTCACACAGTATTCGCCTTGCAAGGCTGAAATCCAGTGGCATCTCTAAGACGGTACTAACATGGATAGAGTCCTTTCTCACTAATCGCAGGCAGGCAGTGGCTCTTGGAACTTTCCTCTCGGTCGAACTCCCCATTGCGACAGAAGTCCCACACTGCTCATCCCTCAGCCCGCTGTTATTCAACATATACATGGCCCCTCTCATCTCCTTGATATCTTCTTTTGATATTGAAGTAACGTCCTACGCAGACGATACACAACTGATTCTATCCCTGGACAAGAACTCCACCAACGCTGAACTCAATTTCAAAATATATCTATCTGAGGTCATCCACTGGAAGAAGGAAAAATACCTCAGGTGTACTACAGACAAAACCGAGATCCTACTGATAGGAAATGACAAACCCTTCCAGCCAAGTGCTTGGTGGCCAGAGGGTACGGCACCACCTCCCACTACTGTTAAGGTAGCAAAAACCCTGGGAGTACAATTCAACACTTCTCTCTCCTTCCGACCACACGCATTGACAGTGGCAGGGACCTGCTTTAACCTTATTAAGTCACAAAAAAAAATTCTTTGACGTCATCCCCCTTAGTGCAGGGAAGACAGTTGCTGTGCCACTGATCCTCATGCACCTGGACTACTGCAACAGCCTACTGGTGGGAGCAACTAAACAAACACTAAAAAGACTACAAGTGGTACAACACTCAATGGCCTGCTTTGTCCTGACACTACCAAGTATGTCCCCCACATCAGCAGCACTTAAAACCCTCCATTGGCTTCCTCTACCAAGAGAATCCTATTTAAGATACTCTTATTCACTTTCAGAGCATCACTAAACTTAGGCCCAACATACCTCTCAGACAAATTCAACCCATATACCATGACTAGGACTCTCAGTTTCCTCGTCCTCAAACCTCCTCAAACGCCCCTCTTAAGGTACAAAACCAAAGGAGGAAAAACAGTAGCCGCAGTGGAACTAAAGCCTGGAACCTCTTGTCAACACACCTGAGGCTTCTGAAAACAGAGACACAGTTCAGGAAGGCACTGAAAACTTCAACTTCTGGATCCTCATTGAATTTGGCCTATCCCTCATTTAGGGTTCCTGCGGTTCCATCTCAACCTTTCTCCGGCTAGCGCCAGGATACTCCTTTCGGAGTGACAGCCTGCGCTTTATAAATGCAAAAATTAAATGCAAAAATTATATATATATATATATATATATATATATATATATATATATATATATATATATATATATATATATATATGTATATATATATATATATATATATATATATATATATATATATATATATATATATATTACCTACTGGCGGTCGCCAGTAGGTAGTTATAGTTAGGATTTTTTTCAATGTTAAATCTCAAAATTCTATTTGGAATAACTTTGGCACCGGTTGACGAATCTGCCTGAAAATTTCCTGAAAATGGCCTCGTCGAGCTCGGGTCCTTCCTTGAAAGTTTGGGGGGGATACGTCAAGCGGGGGCCGAGATAAAAGGGGGGTCCCAAAACGCGTTTTCCCCATGTAAATTTCCATAGGGCGGTCGATTTCACTTTTAGCCCGAACGGCTGAATGGATTTCCAGCAAACTTGGCAAAATTGAAGGGACTGGTAGCCCGATGTGCCTTTGCTATGTCTCAAGATATGTGCTGCAGTGGATTTTGAGTATTTTAGGTTCAAAAAAATATATATATCTATAGGCGCTCTCCGCTCCAGGCGCGACACGCGACTTGCGCGCAGGAAGCTGATTGGCTCTTGGGTGTCTGTAAACATTCTAAACAGTCTGGAGCGGCCGCCATCTTGTGTCTCGAGACACAAGGGGTTTGAAAAAAAAAGGGGCAAATGACCATAAGGGGGAAGAGTAGACCCCCTCTCACCCCCTAGGTTTGATGTAGGGGCTAAAATAGGGTCCTGCAGGGCATTACATTTATTATTTTTTTTTTCGTTTTGCGCGGGGGAAGCGCATGGTACGCGCACCGGCGAAGCACGGGGAAAATCCAGGACCATATTTATGAAGGCCTTGCGCTGCTAGTTTTGCGCCTCCTGTGCGTCAATTTTTGTGACGCACCAGCGGTGTAAAAAAATGCGCATTGTTATGCAAAATTTAAAAAGTGACGCATCAATCTAGATGCGTCACTTTTTAAATATAGTGCAACGAGGCACATTTTTTAACACTGCTGTTGTGATGCGTCACTTTTCTGTGCGCACTCCTTATGACATTCCAGATGTGTCATATTTAATGTATGACGAATCATGTTGCAAGGAGTTACAGATACATCAGTATTTCTGACATATCTGTAAACATAAAAGTGATGCGAGGCAGGTGCAAGATTTTGACGCAACAGCATCCTAAAAGTGACGCAGAGAAATCTTATAGATTTCAGTACGTCGTTATTACCAAGCTTTTTGCGGGGGAATGCCCCCTTTGCATACATTATACCTGACGCAGATATAATGTGGCGCAGAGTTTTAAAAAGTGACCCATGTACCTAGATGCGTCACTTTTTAAAAATAGCGTCAGGTATAATGCATGCAGAGGGGGTGTTCTCCCACAAGAAGCTTTGTAATAGCGACGCAGTGAAATCTTTGAGATTTCACTGCGTCACTTTTAGGATGCTGTTGCGTCAAAATCTTGTGCCTGCTTTACAGCAGGTGTTAGACTGACGCAAGCCCTTTCACATGGTGCTTTTTCCATGTGAAAGGACACATTACTGGAGTTGCATCACTTTTGTGACGCACTCCAGCAATGCGTTACTTGGAATGTCATAAGGAGTGCGCACAGAAAAGTGACGCATCGCACCAGTGGTGTAAAAAAATGTGCCTCGTTGCGTTATATTTAAAAAGTGACGTATCTAGGTAGATGGGTCACTTTTTAAAATCAAGCGCCACATTATATCTGCGTGAGGTATAATGCATGCAGAGGGGGTGTTCCCCCGCAAAAAGCTTTGTAATAGCGACGCAGTGAAATGTTTGAGATTTCACTGCGTCACTTTTAGGATGCTGTTGCATCCTTTAAATATAGTGCAACGAGGCACATTTTATTACACTGCTGGTGTGATGCGTCACTTTTCTGTGCGCACTCCTTATGACATTCCAGATGTGTCATATTTAATGTATGACGAATCATGTTGCAAGGAGTTACAGATAAGTCAGTATTTCTCACATATCTGTAAACATGAAAGTGACGCGAGGCAGGCGCAAGATTTTGACGCAACAGCATCCTAAAAGTGACGCAGAGAAATCTCATAGATTTCAGTACGTCGTTATTACCAAGCTTTTTGCGAGGGATTGCCCCCTCTGCATACATTATACCTGACGCAGATATAATGTGGCGCAGAGTTTTAAAAAGTGACCCATGTACCTAGATGCGTCACTTTTTAAAAATAGTGTCAGGTATAATGCATGCAGAGGGGGTGTTCCCCTGCAAAAAGCTTGGTAATAATTACGCAGTGCGTCTTTTTTAGGATGCTGTTGCGCCAAAATCTTGCGCCTGCTTCACAGCAAACCTTTCACATGGTGCTTTTTCCATGTGAAAGGACACATTACTGGAGTTGCGTCACTTTTGTGACGCACTCCAGCAATGCGTTACTTTTGTGTTTACAGATATGTCAGAAATACTGACATATCTGTAACTCTTTGCGAATTGATTAGTCATATATTAAATATGACATATCTGGAATGTCATAAGGAGTGCGTCTAGAAAAGTGACGCATCGCTGTTTTCACGTAGCGATGCGTCACTTTTCAGAAATGAGGCCTCCAGTTTATTCACTGTGTCATAACTTTCTTTTCTAACACTCACCTTCTTTCATTCCTCCTACTTCACTTCCTTTCACCTCTCATACCTTTCTGTTCTTTCTTACTCATTCTCCTTTCAATTATCAATGCACTATATTTCACTTACTCTTCATTTTTTTAAGAATATAGCTCTTTGATGAGAATTGGAGGTAGTTCTGAAAAGAACTTTTGGTTTTCTTCTTTTAACTGAACAGGAACAAAAACAGGGAATGGAAACTGCTCAACAGGAGCAAAAAGAAAAGAAAAAAATTAGGGGTGGGAAGGGCAGCGATGGTTCTCCAATGCTCGAACCATGAGCAGGACACTTTGCTCCCCATAGGTGAGGAGTTGATTGCAGTATCTGCATTTGACGACCCCATGGTTAAATGCAGGTTGTATGTTTGCCACCTGCTCCTGCGATTGTTCTCTCCCAGAAGAAGTTGCTCCTCCTGTTGATGTAGAGGCCCCATCTCTGGGAACCTCTTGTGCCAGAGCCCTGACACTTTCCCGGGCAAAATTCTGGGGGTGCCTCCTCTCCACATGGCGAATCATGGTGAAGTTGCCAAAAGAGTATTTTTTTGGGGGGTTACCCCGTGACAGGACCTGTTTGCAGATCCTGCACTCTACTTTTGGTGCATTCACCTTCTTCTGGTCTGCTGGAAACTTAAAAAATTTCCAGATGAAATGCTCTTTGACCTTCGGCTGAGGAGGCTCTTCATCAATGAAATCATTGGAGTCATCTTCACTGCTGGATGGTCTGGCAGCCATGATTAATCAAGAAATATGGAACAGCAAAAAAGGCAGGTCTTTCAGTCACAAAAGTGAAAGAAGAAGTGAAGGAAATGGGTGGGGATTTCATTCATTGTAAAAAAAAACTGTTAGCAACCAATGAAAAGTGTTATTTTAGGGTCACATGACCCGACGCGTTTACGCTGCGTGCTCCGGTGCACTTCCGGTGCGTTTACGCAGCGCGATCGTAGGCGCTTCCGGGGCGCAAACGTGGCGCGATCGTAGGCGCTTTTGCGTGCGTTTATGCACCGCGTACGTAGGCGCTTCCGAGGGCACTCATGTTGCGCGCCGAAGTGACGTCATCAAACTTTTACAGAAATGCATAATCATTTTCCTTATTAAAAAAAACTAATTTTATTTGTATGGTACGAAATGTTTTGCATTATTATTAACTTTTCATTCATATTTTTTTTCACGAACGACAGTTGCGCTCTGGGTGCGCTTTCAGATGAGCTCACGGAAAAGCTTACCGGAGAGCTTAGCTGAAAGCTTCCCGGAGCGCGCACCCAGAGCGCAAAAGAAAAAAATTATATAAAAAAAACATGAATACTTTAAAAAAAACAGCAAATTGTAAAAAAAAAAAAAGGTTAGAAACTCGATCTACAAAGGAATTAGCATTTAAAAAACCTATGAAATTCACTGAAAAAACCATAGGTTTCACACCAGTTATAGTTAGGAATTAGCATTTAAAAAACCTATTAAATTCACTGAAAAAACCATAGGTTTCACACCAGTTATAGTTAGCTGGAAATTTTACTGATATAAAACCATTGAAATTCCCACGTTATAGTTAGATGGACTCACTATAACTTGCGCGTGCAATGCACTGCTGATGATGTCTTATTATGCCAGTTAACCAATCAATTTTTAAAAACCATCCATTTAGACACTTATTTAAACATTTATTCTTCCATCAACTTTTACATATACATATATAAAATATATTTATTTTTCAGAAAGACACACATCACTGGATGGTGTCATCAGTGATGTCATGAGTGATGTCACTGACCATGTCATGAGTGATGTAATATGTGACATCATCAGCAGTGCATTGCACGCGCAAGTTATAGTGAGTCCATCTAACTATAACGTGGGAATTTCAATGGTTTTATATCAGTAAAATTTCCAGCTAACTATAACTGGTGTGAAACCTATGGTTTTTTCAGTGAATTTAATAGGTTTTTTAAATGCTAATTCCTAACTATAACTGGTGTGAAACCTATGGTTTTTTCAGTGAATATATATATATATATATATATATTCACAGAAAAAACATAGGCTTCACACATGTTATAGTTAGCTGGACATTTCACTCATACAAAACCATTGAAAATCCCCCGTTATATTTAGTTCAGCTAACTATAACTCACGCGCCCGCAATGCACTGCTGATGACGTCACATATTACATCACTCATGACATGGTCAGTGACATCACTCATGACATCACTGATGACATCTCATCTGACATCACTGATGATTTTTTAAATTTATATATGTTTTGTATAGCAGGCAATGATATCCTATGGAAGGAAATTCAAGTTACTGGTAAGTACAGTTACATTTACTTTTCAGGAATAGTAGAGAGCTGAAAGATGCAGCACTGAGGTATCTCCTGATAACAGGTGAGTAAATTGGAATTCGTAGTTCGACTGATTTTGAGGAATTTTTTAAAGTTCCAAAACTCCACACTTAACATCAGAACCTGGGCTGCTATGGGAATTTACAAGGGCCTATTATCAAGCCCATTACCGCCGCTTTATCGGCAGTTTCCTGCTGATAAAAGCGGCTAGAATGTATCGCCTTTTGTTGAAAATATTCCCCTTCGTTTCTATTATAGTATGTAAAACTTTCCTTTTTTTTTGTGTAGCAGTTGTACTCTCTACGCATGCGCAGCCTCGTTTCGAAGTCCACACTTTTTTCTTTTTCTTCAAGTTCAACAAGCAAACCTTTCTTTATTTCGGGTGGTAAATTTGTCACTTTCTTTTTCCGGGTCATGTGTGTCATCCGCAGCTGTACTTTTGTAATATATTAATACTCATATTTTTTCTATATTTATTTGAAAGGTAGTATTGAGGTGCCAAACGTTGATTACGTACTCCGTCCACCGCCATTTTAGTAGTTTTTCACCGTTATTTTTATTATATCTGTTACTTAGAACTCAGTAGTTCTCTGTCTCTCTCCCCGTCCACGTCGCGGGGAACGCCACCTTACTTGGGCAGTAATATGTAAAATGACCTTCCAGCTCCGGGTACTTGCATTGTCTGGAGTTTTTTATTCATATTGAGAGGGTGGGCTTGATAATACTTCCTTGTTAATTCCCATAGAAGGCTATGTTCTGGTGTTAACATGGGCTTCTATGGGAAATAACAAGGCTGTATTAACAAGCTCATTATCGCCATTTTATCTGCAGTTTCCTGCCAATAAAACAGCGATCAATTTAACACCGATCCTTGATAATATGCACCTAAGTTTACTGGTCAAAAAAAAGAGCAATGGGCCATATTATCAACAAAAAGCGATACATTATCGCCACTTTTATCGGCAGAAAACTGCTAATAACGCGGCGATAATGGGCTTGATAATATGCCCATGTGAATAACCATAGCAGCCCAGGTTAACATCAGAACCTGGGCTGCTAAGGGAATTTACTAGGGCCTATTATCAAGCCCATTATCGCCGCTTTATTGGCAGTTTCCTGCCGATAAAAGCGCCAATAATGTATCGCCTTTTGTTGATAATATGCCCCTTCATTTCTATTATAGTATGTAAAACTTTCCTTTTTTTTGTGTAGCTATTGTACTCTCTACGCATGCGCAGCCTCGTTTCGAAGCCCAAGTTTTTTTCTTTTTGTTCAAGTTCAACAAGCAAACCTTTCCTTTTTTCAGGTAGTAAATTAGTCGCTTTCTTTTTCCGGGTCGTGTGTGTCATCCGCTGCTGTACTTTTGTAATATATTAATAATAATATTTTTTCTATATTTATTTGAAAGGTAGTGTTGAGGCGCCAAACGTTGATTACGTACTTCGTCCACCGCCAATTTAGTAGTTTTTCACCGTTATTTTTATTATATCTGTTACTTAGAACTCAGTAGTTCTCTCTCTCTCTACCTGTACACGTCGCGGGGAATGCCACATTTCTAGGGCAGTAATATGTAAAATGATCTTCCAGCTCCGGGTGCTTTCATTGTCTGGTGTTTTTTATTAATGTTGGGAGGGTGGGCTTGATAATACGTCCTTGTTAATTTCCATAGAAGGCTATGTTCTGGTGTTAACATAGGCTCCTATGGGAAATACCAAGGCCGTATTATCAAGCTCATTATCGCCATTTTATCGGCAGTTTCCTGCCAATAAAACGGCGATAATTTGAAACACCGGTCCTTGATAATATGCACCTAAGTTTACTGGTAAAAAAAAAGAGCAATGGGCCATATTATCAATAAAAGGTGATACATTATCGCCGATTTTATCGGCAGGAAACTGCCGATAAAGTAGCGATAATGGGCTTGATAATATGCCCTTGTGAATAACCATAGCAGCCCAGGTTAACATCAGAACCTGGGCTGCTATTGGAATTTACAAGGGCCTATTATCAAGCCCCTTATCGCCGCTTTATCAGCAGTTTCTTGCCTATAAAAGCGGGTATAATGTATCGCCTTTTGTTGATAATATGCCCCTTCATTTCTATTATAGTATGTAAAACTTTCCTTTTTTTGTGCAGCAGTTGTACTCTCTACGCATGTGCAGCCTCGTTTCGAAGCCCATGTTTTTTTCTTTTTCTTCAAGTTCAACAAGCAAACCTTTCTTTATTTCAGATAGTAAATTTGTGGCTTTCTTTTCCCGGGTTGTGTGTGTCATCCGCTGCTGTACTTTTGTAATATATTAATAATCATATTTTTTCTATATTTATTTGAAAGGTAGTGTTGAGGCGCCAAACGCTGATTACGTACTCCGTCCACCGCCATGTTAGTAGTTTTTCATCGTTATTTTTAATATATCTGTTACTTAGAACTCAGTAGTTTTCAATCCTAGTCTTGATTATCTTACTATAGTATTTCAACATTATTTTTATTGTGGACCATCATACCCCTCCCCCAAAAAATAAAAGAAGTATTTTTTTATTAACTTTTATTTATTCAATAAATGTAAACAAAACTGAATTATAACTATATTAGAAGCAACTAGAAAAATACCTTTAACAACAAACAATATTATAAACAAATTGTTAAATGGACTCCAAAATATGTCCAATTGGTAATCTGCAAAACAAAAAAGAAAATTAGAGTTTAGAATTATGTAGATGTGAGTAAATGAGCTTAAGCATTACAAGTTTTGGTTACTCAACAGTTTTACGTGTGCAGTGTGCCTCGTAAATTTCAGTTCTGTTATACTGCCGCGTTCAATTGGTGTCTATATGGAAGTGGCTACTGGGTTACTGACGCCCGTAATGCAGACTTATTTCTAATGTATTGCTTTTAAGGCTTTGTAGATCCAGGCCTCTGTGCTTACCGTTGTATAAACCTTGCGGCCAAACATTTCAGGCAGTTGAATTCACAACTTGAGTTGGGCTGTTCTTCTACACTTCCAAGCAGACAGCAGTGTCTATAAGTTTAAGAGAGAAAGAGAAATGATGTCCAGAGTTAGAGAGAGAATGAGAAAGAAAAGAACTTCAAAACTATGTCGCAGAGTATGGAGTTGAGATTTTTTCTTGAAAAGTCAGACGTAGATTTACAAGCTCTTTGCGTCACTTTACCCATGTTAAAAGTTACTCAAAAGTGGCGTAATAAGGTTGTGGATCTGTTTGTCAGACTGTTGTAACCTATCTGTTGTCACTGCTCGGAAGTAATTATAGATTTTACAGAGAAGCTGCTGTACACTACGCACTCTGGGCCATAATATCAAGCCTGGGCGACAAAATTATCGCCACTTTATCAGCAGGAAAGTGCTGCTAAAGTGGCGGTAATGGGTTTGGTAATATGCTCACTGGAATTTCAATCGAAGCTCATGTTAGATGTGAAGGACATCTATCATGAGCTACGATTGGAATTCCATAGAGCATATTATCAAACCCATTATCGCCACTTTAGCTGCACTTTCCTGCCGATAAAGTGGCGATAATTATGGCTTGATAATATGGCCCTCTCTCCTTTCACAAATAAAGGTAACACTACAGTTTTACGAGTGCAGTGTACCTGGTACATTTCACTTGTGATAGTGCCGCGTTCAAGTGGTGTCTATATGGAAGTGCCTACTGCGTTACTGACGCCCGTTATGCCAACTTATTTCTAATGAATTGCTATGATGGCATTGTATATGTAGCCTGCTGTGCTTACCTTGTATAAACAGTGCGGCCACCGGAGTTCACCACTCGACTTGAACTCTGCTTCTATATGTCAAAGTATATTCAATACGTTGCAGACAATTCCATTGCTGTTGCTCGATAGGCCGTGGTTGCTTCTGAAGGATGTTTGCTGAAGTAACAAAAGGACATTTTGATTAGTCATCGTAAACTGAGTTGCGTGAATATTTTGCGGACATTTCAGCGATTATAAAAACGTTACTGCTATTGGGAAAAAAATATGTAAATTAATACATTATATAGGAGTGTGTTCATCTAAAATATTAAGTCGCATTTTTGTATGTAGTCAGCTACAACCCTTTGACTCCTTCTGATGCGTACTCAAGTGTCACTGCTCACCTTTTGTGAAAACGATTTTCTTCATGATGTAGTCGCGATCTTCAACAAAGAAGTCTCATACGTGTTGCCGAGTCTTGATACCTCTATGGCTCACGACATACTCGTGCTCCCATCATCATCATCATTGCAGGTTCTTCACCCGCTCAGTGCTTCAGGCACAACTAACTCAGTGACGAAAGATGCCACGCATGTGGTAGTGGGCCCTTTGCTCGGTGCTTTGGGAACAAGTGTAAAATGGCGTACAACACGTGCGCTCCATCTTTTTTATACATAGGGTCACGTGTGTAGTGACGGATGCGCTGAATGGGTGTGGTGTGGGTGTATACCAGCCATGAGGGAGTGTGTGTGTCGATCTGACAACTAGACCTGCAACTAAGAAATCACTACAATGGAAGTTTGGGCCTTGTACTTTTGTTGTGTTTTCCTGGTAGCGTAAGAGTGGCCTTCTTTTTTCTATGTGATGTTATAGAGTCACCATGTATGTGACCTATTTTGTGATGAATTTTATTGTACAATGCGTGTGAAAAAGTAGTTGTGGTAGGGTGTTTTTTAAATTAAACTGTGTACTCTGGTTACGAGTTTGTTGAGTGTAGAAGTATATATATTTTTTTCTATTTTGTATTCTATCATAATTGTGCTGACTTTTCTGCTTTAGCGTGCAGTACTATGTTACTTTATAAAATGTATAACAAACTGTTGAAATCATGTTTGAAATTAGAATGGAAGCATGTAAGCTGCTCTCTGTGAGGAATAGCAATGCCGGCTCCCACAGGAAGTGGGGAGCCGGCTGGGATCGTGGAGGCCTTGCGGCTGTTCCCACGGTCCGCAAAGTTAGATTTGAGCCCTGGGGGATGGGGTCCTCGGGAATCCACACTGTGAGCATCTTGAAGAGAGGTCTGGATACACTAAGAAGGTCTCCGTAAATGAAGTGGCAGTTTGAAAAGTGAGATTTTTTCTAAAATGGTGGACAACATGCAGTTTTGAAAAAAGAAAAGGATTGATTAGTTGTTTGAGAACATTCTGCACTAAGCTACGATGAATGTTTCTGTGTTTTAAAAGGCTGATTTTTATTGGTTAAGAATAAGTGTTAGCAAAGAACGTAACATAAAATGAGCTGGTATATTCTCAAGTGAAGCATACTTGCTGTTTTAATTTGCAACAATGTATGATGAACTTTTCACCGGTGTGCTGAGTTAGGTTATCCCTGAAGTGTTTCTATGGTGACTGGCAGATTGTGGAATGGAGGAAGGGTTGAAAGTTTTGTCAGTTGGAAAGGGTGCAAAAGTTCAAGCAATATAAATGTGTTTCGTTTTGAATTTAATGTGGAAATAAATGTGATTTTTTACTTATTTGTATCTGTGTGTAGATTGAGTGTGTAGTTTGATTGGAAAAGCTTGCTATTTGCTAAAGGACTTCCTGATCCCGTAGGACTGCTTAGGGGGATTTACAATGATGTTCAAGTTCAAAATCTTTGATGGCCTTTGTTGAGCCTTTGATGGCCCTGGGGAGCACCGTCTCCGAGGGTCGGCTCTTGTAGTGTTATAGGGTGCCTATTCGTGGGAGTCCGCTGTTTGCTATTGTTGGGCAAGAGTTCTCTTTGAAGTAGGAAAGCAGATTGTTTTTCGTCTGAGAGAGCAGCAGGCCTGGCTCCAGGAATTTTTCTTTGGGTGGGCCAAGGGCGCATTCGGGTGGGCCACTGCGGGCCCAATTTTTTCGCTTCTGGAGGTAGCCTACAAGCCCTAGATTACAACATATGTACTTGCAAACAGGCAGCATGAGACAACGGATTGCTTCTGTGTGTACCCAGAACATGCGGAGAGTTATTTGAAAGTAAGACCAATGTGTGGTCCTAACTGCAAACCCTCGAATTTCAGCTGGCCAGGCAGTAAGAGCAATGTCTGGACCCAACTGCAAACCCTCGAATTCCAGCTCCCTGGCTTCAATACAAGTACTTGAATGCTAAGCATATTATGAAGCATTAAAGATTAAGGAAGTCCCTATTACTACACGAAAAGCTTGACACCATTGAACTAGAAAGGCTGGCAATTTACTTGTTGCAATTCGCCCAACACTTATTTCTCTGCACAAATGTAACTTTATACATTTTATTTTCTTGTCATTTTTTGCAAAGTACACATTTGAAAAAAGAAAAAAGGAGTATTTTTGAAAACTGCCAGCAGTATTCACACCAACCATTTAAAAACTGCCAGTTCCATTCAGAGGTAATCTTCTATTGTTCTTTAAAAACTCCCTTACAATCTTATGCATACATAGGTTTGCCGTGATCTCTTTCTCATGTGCTAAAATAGTCAAATTCTGTTTCCCTATCACGATTCATTGTGCGTCGGAAAGGTGTGAGGACGCGGGATAGGTTTGAAAAGGAGCTCTCACAGGCTGCGGTATAAAGCCATATAACCAGCGCAGATACATACATTTCAATAAGTGCTGGGAAACGCTTCAGCATAATCACGAACCAGTTCACAAATAGTGGCAACATCTGCACCATCTGGGACTTTCTTTTGTAACAACGGTTTTGAAATAGTTAGTTCTGCTGCAAGAGTCACTTAAGGTTTGAGCCAGATGCCTGGTTTAGCTCAAGGTCCTCTTTGATCCTCGTGCTCCAAAACAAGCCTAGCTTTCATTTGGCTTCTGCCTGCTGCCCAGGCTGTAATTAGAAAAACAATCAAGTAAGTCTCATAAACAAAAATACCTCTATAATGTTTTATTCACATTATAGGAAAACGAGCATTATTGAATATTCAGGAGATATATACAATTGTGATGGTACAGGTGCCCCAGGGGGAAGGAGGGGAAGTGATATAGTGAAGGTAAGGTGAGGAGGGTTCTTTTGTGACAATAAAAAACACGATATTTATCCAGTAGTATTGGGATACCAATGTTAAACAATATACAAAGCAAATGATTACTTAATGACAGAGTTTAAAGAAACATGCCCCCATGTCCATCATGAAAACGAATGGTGGGTTGAACGGGGCTGTCGGGGGGACGGGCGTCGACGTTTCGACCCTATTAGGCAGGATAAGTAGGATTCCTTGCGAGTGGGTCTTCTTCAGGACGGGCAATAAGGTAGGGGCAGCCAACCTATTGTTAAAAAGGGGAGGGGTAAGTTAATTATAATGGACAAATCTCGATCTGGTTTAAATGGGTAGGGTAGACAAAAAGGACGTACCTGAGTACATCAATATGGGGATGAAATTAATCCCAATGAAGGTCGGTGACACGAGTTCAATTACCTTAAGAAGGAATCATATGAATAACCATTAGAATAGTACAATAATGATCAAATCCAGCATATTGTAAGGATATAATCAGGGACCTACTGATGAAGTGAAGTCCGGAATTCCCGTATTAGATCCATTTGCTGGACGGGGGCCGCTCGAACAATCTATCAAAGAGGGAACATCATTTAGATATAGGCCGCTAGGAGCCAGGGCTCAATTGCAAAGTTAGGTGAAAGCGCGACTTACCGAGTGGGTTTGAAGTCCGCTCGAAATGGTGAAAAAACGCTGAATATATCAGGTGAAGTGTCTATAGGGTAAATAGACAAACAACTGCGTCAATACCGGTATTCGTTAAGAGGCGATGGATTTTACCTCACAAAGTTACGGACATTTGGGACAGCGCGCTTACCAGTCGGCAAAATGCTCGGCGTCTTAATCTGGAATCCTCGAGGCGGCCGAGGAACTTCCTGGTATTCTAGAAGTCATGGCAACCAAGGTCACGTGTGGTAGACCTGGAAGACAGACTCACAGGGATAATCCGTTACCTAGGTAACCGGAAAGCTGTCGTCGGGAAACACAAAATACTGCAATGTGACCCGTTAAAGGCTACGAATTAAAAAACTGAGATTGTATATTAGGGGGCAGCAACATTATCAAAGAAATTATTAATGTCTGGTCCCATAGAGAGTAAGTTAAATAAAGTCCGTAGTGATTAGAGGGGCATATAAAACAGTAGAGGTGACTACCCGGTACGCTCGATAATGACCAATTGAGTCATACTTGGGAAATAACATTGGTAGTATAATCATATTATCATTGCACAATATTTACGTGTAAAACATTTAGCGAGCAACTAGTCGGGTGGTAAATCAACAGTCACGTATTATGATGTTTGCCATACTGCGTACCTATCACATGATGGTAAGGCAGTTGGTGTCAATATTTGATAATCAATATAGAAAGACATGTTGCGTAAACAGTTGTCAAAGACCTATAAGTGTGCTCCCTACTATGTCATTAGGAGTCATTCTATTCATCAACATCATACCGCGTACCTGTCACACGACGGTATAGGCGGTTACCCACTGTGCGTGTATCGAACTAGAGTCATACGTTTAGAAAAAGGAAACATAATACAATGGATGCGTACATTACAGGGTCAGTAGATAATCTCACCATTGATGATTATGCTAACGGGTCACTAAGCATGATACAGAATTTAGTGATGCTCATTACAGTAAGGTGGCAAGTTGTGAGAATGAACTATCATGTTCGTTCAACCCTGATTGGATGGAATCAAAGTAAAACATCCACTTCAATTCCCTGACATTCAGTATGTTGGAAATATTTCCCCCCCTAGGACCAAGATTGATTTTCTCAATCACGGTCCAGTTGAGACTCTCAGGTGGGTGTTGAGCTGATCTAAAGTGTTCAACTAGTGGTGCACCCAACACTTCGCATCTGATGCGGCTCATATGTTGTAGGACCCGCTGTTTGATTTTCTGTTGGGTTTGCCCAATATAGATCAAATTACACGGGCAAACAATCGCATAGATCACAGTTGATGTGTTGCAATTGGTTAGAGTCTTCAATCGGATTTTCTTCGAGTTGTGCACAAATTCTTTTGTCTGTATGCAACTATCACAGGCTTTGCACTGGCCGCATTTGAAGTGGCCAGTAGCTGGTTCCAGATTCCAAAGGGATCTGATGGTCGGCTCCTCCCTCGTTGTCAAGAGCGAACGTACCACATAATCCTTTACACTCTTCGATTTCTTGAAGGCATGTAGTGGGGTGCCAGGATGGTTGATGTCATCCGCGACCAATTGCCAGTGGTGGTTGACGATCTTTTTGATTTGATTGCTCTTGGTTGAGAAGGTCGTCACACATACAATACGGTCTTCCTGTGTGTTATTGGGATCCTTTGTCTTTAAGAGCACCTCACATGGGTAGAACCATGCTCTTTTACGTGCTTTGGTCACGAGTCTTTTAGGGTAGCCACGGGCTTTTAAACGGTCAGCAAGATCTTCAGACTGTTGGAAGTAATGTTCTTTAGTGGAGCAATTTCTACGGACGCGTAAAAACTGCCCGTCCTGAAGAAGACCCACTCGCAAGGAATCCTACTTATCCTGCCTAATAGGGTCGAAACGTCGACGCCCGTCCCCCCGACAGCCCCGTTCAACCCACCATTCGTTTTCATGATGGACATGGGGGCATGTTTCTTTAAACTCTGTCATTAAGTAATCATTTGCTTTGTATATTGTTTAACATTGGTATCCCAATACTACTGGATAAATATCGTGTTTTTTATTGTCACAAAAGAACCCTCCTCACCTTACCTTCACTATATCACTTCCCCTCCTTCCCCCTGGGGCACCTGTACCATCACAATTGTATATATCTCCTGAATATTCAATAATGCTCGTTTTCCTATAATGTGAATAAAACATTATAGAGGTATTTTTGTTTATGAGACTTACTTGATTGTTTTTCTATTTAATTTGCTCTCCCTCACTGGGACCCCTCTACTCATAACGATAGCTACCCAGGTCCCAGCGACTTATTTTGGGTTAACCCTTGTCACATATAACGCCCAGGCTGTAATGTCATGTGCCAAGTATGAAAGCTAAAGCATTAATCTGTAATGCAAAACAGGAGAGTGAGACACCTATCTATTGAGTGAATTGCACAATGTAAAACTACAAAACCTGGGATAAATCCTGGCTTCCATGCTTGACCCAATTGTGTGATCCGAGCCAAATCTTTATTTCCAACATCCTCCTTTATTCATCATCACACAAGAGTGCACCTTCAAATACATGTGTTCTAGCTGTGCACCATAGAAAACACCTTTTCGGTTTAATTTATTATACTACAATAATGCTTCTTCTGCACTAAGAATCTAAGCCACAAGTAGGTCACACATAACAGCTGGCCTTTTAGTTCAGATTTGATTAATACAGAAATGGCACTGGAGGCAAGAATCGTAGTTGATGTGCACCGAGTGAATTGTGAGTGAGGTTTAACATGTGAGTACTTAAAAGTTCAAAAACAGTAGGGCAATAATCATCCTGGAGGCAGTTTTCAAGACGGCAAAGCAGGAGTACTATAAGTCACCATTTAAATGTAATGTAAGGGACTTCAGTGATTATTAATGCAGAAATAGCAGGGCTGCAAATCAGGACTAAGATGCATTGTAAGAGCTCAAGAATCCAGAAGTGCAGGAGTTCTTATTTGCCCCAGAGAAGTATAGTACTCTCTATTCAGAGTAACTATTTGCTCCTGAGAACATGCAGTAATCTCTTTCCGGAGAACCTATTTGCTCCTTAGAAGTGCTGGTACTCTCTATGCAGGGAACCTATTTCCTCCAGAGAAGTGATGTTACCCCTCTGGAAAATCACTTCAACATTTAGGAAAGGACTTTTTTAATATTGAAGAGATTTCACAGGCGGTATGCTGTACAATTTACAGTGCAAACTTTCAGTTCTCGGCTTGTTGCCAGGGTCTTTGAACCAAGCCAAACAGATAGCTCAACTGCCTCGGCTCTTCCTGTTAATTTGTTGTCCCACCCACCCCTAGAGATGGGCCCATACATCTAGCAAGGCCAACTTCAGGGCACTTCTTTATCTCTCCTTAGTCTTAATATGCCCAGTAAAATGCATTATTTTGCAAATCTTTCTTATTGTTAACACTCTCAAAAAGTGTTTCGTTCCCCATGTAAGGTCCCTTTGATGGGACGAGGAGGTTTATGAGGTGGGAGTATCAGGCAAGTAACACTACTCAGCCTCCCTTGTTGCCAGCCTTCAGAGATAATCTCTCTTCATTAATACATCCACCTGACCCACACTCTCTAGCACACTCCCTTCCAGGCCTGATTATCAATTGTCTACCATCACTCTACCGTGCACCTTATCTCATAGCTAACCTTGGTCCCCAGCCCCATATCAGCCACCACCCGGCTTCATTTTCCTTAATCCCACTAAATAAAAGTTAGTAAAATCACCTTCAAACTCATAACCGTGAATATAACAGTAAATATAATTAGCATACACTTTAAAAATATGTTACACTGTGGCCCTAATGACCCAACTGCTAATTAAATAAGCAAAAACAGAAAGGCCATTACAGGGTCTATTTTAGCGCTGTTGCGAAAGTATTTCTTGGCGTCCAACCACTGACCTCTTTCTAGGTAGACACCTTTACTACAACTCTGCAACAGTGCACTTCATCTCTCTAAAGCCCCTCCCCATGACCTCCTCCTCAGACATCCTCACAAATACCCTCCACCAGCGCCCCTCATTGCTCCATAGCTCCTTCCCTCCTTGACCTCTCCTCTGATTCCCTCACTGCCACACTCCTCCTCAGACTTCCTCCCTACCACCATCCACTAGTGCCCCTCATCCCTCCGTAGCCCCTTCCCCCATTGACCTCCTCCTCTGATTTCCTCACTGTTACCCTCTACCAGTGCCCCTCATTGCTCCAAAGCGCTTCCCCTCATGACCTCCTCTGTGGATTGCCTCATTGCCACCCTCCTCCCAGACTCCCCCACTACCACCAGTGCCCCTCATCACTCCACAGCCCCCCATGACCTTCCCCTCGTGACCTCCTGATCAGACTTCCTCTCTACAACCCTCTACCAGTGCCCCTCATTGCCCCAAAGCCCATCCCCTCTTATTGCTCAATAGCCCCTCCCCTATGACCTTCTCATCAGAGTCCCACCCTCCTTCTCAGAGTTCCTCCCTACCACCCTCCACCAGTGCCTCTCATCACTCCAAAGCCCCCCCCATGACCTCCTCCTCAGATTCCCTCACAAACAAACTCCACCAGTGCCCCTCATCTCTCGGTATCTCCACCCCCCAGGACCTCCTCCTCGGATTACTTCATTGCCACCCTCCACCAGTGCCCCTCATCTCTCCAAAGCCCCACCCCCATGATGTCCCCCTCGGATTCCTTAATTGCCACCCTCCAACAATGCCCATCATCTCTCCGTAGCCCCTCTCTCATGTGCATTTTATTTGTTGTATAGCGCTACTCATAGTGTAGGGTGTCACAGTGCTGTACAACACACACACTATGCAGGGACAATGATTCATAAAAATATGCAAATCAGCCTATAGGGAATGTCACATGAGGATTAGCAGGTGTAGGAATCACATGTCATCCATGCTGCTGGGGAATATGTTTTAAGAGGGTTGGGTCTGGAGAAGCACCCACACAGGATTTAAAGCATACCCCAGTAGTTGGCTTTACTGATTAGAATGTATATGTGGCCAAACTCTTTTTTGCAACATTAGAATAATGAAAGACTGGGAAAATTCGAATTACTAGCAATACAAAAACAAACAAAAAAAATCTAAATATACCATTCTGGTTTGAATGCAGGTCTTTGATGATAGTCCATAGGTCACTGTCCTATGTTAGGATTGTAACTTTTGAACTGCAAATAATCAAAGGATCTCTGTGACAAAGGCAGTAACCCACTGGGCTACCCACGTTCACTGCAGTTTCTCTGCATTTAAAAATTAAAAACAGACAAAAGATTGCTCGCCAGCAGTATATTAATCCCCAGAGTTATCTGGACATTTAGTTGCCGTGCATCCTTGGTAGAAAAAGTCATGAATGATGATGATACGATTTAAACAAACAATTTAAATGAAGTATACGCGGCACACAAAGACTGTGTCTTGCTCACAGGTTTAAAAACACAACAATAGCCACACAGTCTCTTACCAGATAATTACGAACTCTGCACAGCTCGATCTGATAAACAGCTCAAGGGTTCGGAAGGTCAGGAAAATGAATCGGCAAAAACAAAGTCCTCTTCACCATCTGAAAAGAATGAAGTATCCACGCAGCAGGACGGTACACAAATCCAGTGCCAACGAAAGCATTTGTCCCTTTCACCATGCCCCATTTGTACCTGCACGAGTGGGCTTTGTCAATAGGAGATACGTGATTGACAGTGCGAGCCCAGGCCCAATCGCACAACTCATAAAGAAAGAAGAAAAATAACATTCAGAGAATGTTTTAAATTGCAGTGGCCATTTTCTGCTGGCCTTGCTGATGTCACTGTCAGGGCCCAGGTTTATATTTGGGTGGGCCAGTCCGATGTTTGGGTGGGCCTGGCCCACCCGCTAGAACCGGGCCTGGAGAGCAGTATGTAAGGTAGTTTCTCTGACCAAAAGAAATTCCGGCTCCCGAATGATGTAGGGAGGCGGCTGGTGCCGTGGTGGATTTGGGGCTCTACCTACGGTCTTGAACGTTATTTTTGAGGCTTGGTGGATGGGGGGGTCCGGTGATTGTAAAAAATTAGTGATGTATGCAATTTATTTTTTACGGTATATTTATTGTGCACATACAGTGTGAATTTTGAACGTTGTTCCATAAGCGTACGTAAGCAAGAAAAATGAATTAAAAATAAATCTTTTACAGATATTTATCAAGTTTATGTGTTTATATCTTTGTTGCTTGTAATGAGACGTTTTTGCTTTATTGGTACTTATAAGTAAGTGCTTATCCATAGTCTAAATTTGTTGAGGAGCAGTGTTTTATACAGAGCTGAACTTTTGACCTCTGTTGACAGTTGACCTTTGCATGATCTGTTGGGGGTAGGGTGGAAAGTTATGTCAGTTGGAAAGGTTTGGAATGTTAAATCAATAGAAATGTGTGTTTTGTTTTGCAGGATTTTAATTTGTTATTTACATGTATGTATGTGCAAAATGAGAGGGGAAAATGTTTCATTTGACGGTTCTGCTGCAAACACGGAAATAGAGAGATTCTGTACAAGAATATCCACTGTGTGAATGATATTCTTCTTAATCTACAAATCAATTTGAAAGGAGAGTTGATAAGTTGTATGGGAGTGTGTGTGGTGCATCTTTGTACATTAAGGAATTATGGGATATATCAAGACAGGCGATAATATTTTTGCCCCTTTATGGGTTGAAAACAGCAGATAAAGCGGCGATAATGTTATCGCCTGTCTTGATAATATGCCCCTATATTCGTCCGTTGTTAAACTTTTTATAGTAGTAAATGTGTTTTGCTATAATGCATGCTGTTATGTTTTTTTGTTTAATATCAGTTTGTGCATCTCTGCACATTAAGCGATTATGGGCGATATTATCAATAAAGGGCGATACATTATCGCCGCTTTTATCGGCAGGAAACTGCCGGTAAAGTGGTGATAATGGTCTTGATGATATGTTCTTGTGAATTGTCATAGAAGTTCTGGTTAACACTAGAACCTGGGCTGCTATGGGAATTTACAAGGGCCTACTATCAAGCCTATTATCGCCGCTTTAGCTGCAGTTTCCTGCCAATAAAAGCGGCGATAATGTATCGCCCTTTACTGATAATATGGCACTGATAGGCATATTATCAAGGACCAGTGTTAAAATTATTGATGTTTTATGGGCAGGAAACTGCCGATATTACGGCGAAAATGGTCTTGATAATATGCCCTTATTATTTCCCATAGAAGCCCATGTTCTGGTGTTGACATGGAAGTTGAAGTTAAGGGACTTATAAAGCGCTCGATTACCGTGCGGTTTCTTGGCGCTAAGGACACAGACCCGGATGAGTGGAGGAGGTCGCCTAGGGCAAAAAGGCTCGTGAAAAAAGGAAAGTCTTGAGGGCTTTACGAAAGTCAAGATAAGTTGGAGTGGACCTAATGGTGAATGGAAGGGTGTTCCAGAAAATCGGAGCCAGGATGGAGAACTTCAAGCCCCCTGATTTCTTCTTCCTAGAGCGGGGGACAGAGAGTAAAAGTTGAGAGGAAGAGCGCAGGTCTCTGTTGGGAACATACGCTTTAATGTTAGAGTTAATATAAGCTGGTGCAGTGCATGCCAGGGCCTGAAAGGTCATACAACCCATCTTGAAAAAAGCACGCTCAAGGATGGGGAGCCAGTGCAGGGTTTTTAACAGACGGGTGACATGGTGAAATTTGGGGAGTTTGTGAATGAGTCGAGTTGCAAGGTTTTGGATAAGTTGAAGGCGTCGAAGGTCATAAGCAGGGGCGCCGGTGTACAAAATCTTGCCATAGTCAAGTCGTGACATGACCATGGCCAAAAGAATAAGTTTAAGAGCTGAAAAAGAAAAGAAGCAGGAGATCTTATGCATTGTGTGGAGTGTCAGGAAGCATGATGAAACCACAGTGCTGATCTGGGAGTGCATTGTGGGGTCGCTATTGACTTTGATCCCTAATGTTTTAACCGAAGGAGAGGGTGAAGGGGGGTACCAAGGGAAGGGGGCCAAAAGAGAGAGGTCCAGGGACTGGAACTGTCACCCGTAAGTACCAGTTCGGTCTTGTCGGGGTTTAACTTGAGGTGATTGCAGTTCATCCAGCCACTGATAAAGGTCATGGTAGTTTGGAAATTGTGAATAGAAGCAGGGGAGGGAGAGAGGTTAAAAATCAGCTGGAGGTCATCGGCATAATTAAATACTGTGACCTCCATCTGCTGCAGAACAGATATAGGAGGGAGAATATAGAGGTTGAAGAGAAGGGGGAAAGGGAAGAACCCTGTGGTACCCCACATTTGACATCGCGTGTGGGAGCGGAAAAATCTGCCAGCTGAACAGCCTGAGTACGATTCCCCAGAGAAGAGGTAAGCCAGGCCAGGGCGGGTCCCCTGATGCCAGCGCCTCCGACACGGTCAAGGAGGATGGAGTGGTCGATTGTGTCGAAGGCGGCGGACAAGTCAAGAAGAACCAGCGCCTGGGGGGAATTCACGTCCGCACCCCCTCTGAGCTCGTCCAAGACGGAAAGAACAACCGATTCGGTGGAATGTGACGGACGAAAGCCAGCCTGGTGGGGGGCTAAGAAGCGCCTTTCCTCAATAAAGGTGCTGAGAGCTTTGGTGATATGGCATACTAGATTCTTTCCCAGAAAAAGGAGGAGAGAAATAGGGCAATAGTTGGAGAGGGAAGTAGGATCAGTGCCTGGCTTCTTAAGGATAGGGATTATTTTGGCTGATTTGTGCAAATCAGCGACAATACCCTGCGTGAGGGAGTCATTGAGAAAGGTTAAGCGGGGCAAGGGACGAGCAGAGAAGATCTCTCTCAATATGTGGGCTGGACAGGTATCAGAAGGGGATCCTGTTTTGACCTTCGTAAGCAGAGTAAAGAAGATTTCCTTGGAGATCAAAGGGAATTGATCAAGAAGAAAAGGGTTAAGCGGGGTTGGGGACATTGAAAGGAAGGGGAAGGTAAGGGAATCTTAGACTTAATGGTTGCAATTTTCTCGATGAAGTAGTCATTACAGAGGGATTGGGAAGGAACCGGTTTGAGGGTAACTATTTGAAGAAGCTAGTTCATGGACTATGGTGAAAATTTCCTTAGGTTTGTTTTTGGCAAGAAGGATCTTTGAGGAAAAATGTTCAGATTTAACATGGAGGATGGCTCTCCAGGCACGCTCCGCCTCCCTTAGTGTGAGTTTTTTATTTTAAGCTCAGTGTTGAACCATCTGTTGGCTTCGTGTGCGCGTTTGAGAGGGGCCACTAGATCGCACACAACGGAGAGCCAGCTGTTGATGGTGACGGCCTGGGAGGAAGGGGAGAGGCCTGCAAGATTGGGAGGTGAGGCTGAAAGGGAAGAGCAAAGTGTGGCTAAGTCCACACGGTTCCAATTGCGCACCCAGGTATTTCTGGGAAGGGGAGGTTTCTTAACAAGATCTTGGTCGAAGGAAAAGGAAACGAAGGAGTGATCAGACATGGGGCAAGGAGTAACCAAAGGGGGGGAAATAGGTGTGTTAATTGACCGAACCTGATCTAAGATATGGCCTTGAATATGTGTAGAGTGTGAGATAAAGTTTAAATTAAGAAGCAGCTCTGTACATTAAGGTCTTAATGGGGATCAGTAGGCCAGAAGTTAAAATCACCTAGTACCAAAATGGAGGAGTTGTTAACTACAAGGGTAGCCAGCAGTTACTGTACTGCGGAAATAAAATGCGGCATTGACTGCGGTGGGCGATAAAAAGTACGCAGGTGAGAGGAACTGAAAAGGGGACAGATCGGACAACCAGGAAGTCGACCGCCATAATGGGAGGAAATGATAATGGTTGAAAGTGGAAATTGGAGCGAATATTCAGGGCTACCCTGCCTCCAACCTTCCCTGCGGGCCGGTCGGCACGTATAGCATAGTAAGAGAGGGGAAGAGCCGCTAGAACATCCGGCAAGGAGTCAGGGCAAAACCAGGTTTCTGTAAGAAAGAAGAGGTCTGGTTTGACCGTGTCTAAAAAGGTGAAGAGCTCGAGTTGGTGTTTGACAGCTTACCGGGTATTAAGAAGAAAGTCTGAGATTGTAGAGGCGGGGCAGGGGGGCGGGATGAGCAGGGGCAAGGGGGAGAGCACTGGCATGGTGGGAGTTGGGAAGGAAACTGATTATAACACGTTTTGGGGAAAAAGGGTGGTAGGATTAGATTGAAGTAAGCCAAGTTTGCCGATATGAGCGACGGTAGGGGCACTAGGTGGCCAAGAACCCTGGAGAGAGCGGAGTTGCTCAGAAGAATAATTAAAAAAACAGACATATTGAGGTGCCCCTAGCCCCGGCCGGCCACGGACGGACGCAGACGGGCTTGCCTTTGGCACGCCGCTGGCGTGCCCGCTGCATGCGTTCGCTGCGCGTGCGCATGGGCTGTGAATTACATAGGTCTCGAGCGCAAAGACTAGAGGGCTGACCTCTGATGTGGCTGCCAAGATGGTGCAGGCAACCCCGACAGCCCTCCAAAACAAGCGGCACACAGCCGTATCGGACCGGGGCTAGGGGTGCAGGCAATCAGGTGAGATAGTCCAAGAGTTTAAAACAAAGTACTGTTAAAAGATAACTTTTGTACTGAGGATCAAACCACGAAGCGCACACAGCTAGCTACTACCCTCTGCCACTGGGTTCAGTTGCATCCGCTGTGCGTGCGTGTGGGCTGTGAATTAAATAGGTCTCGAGCGCAAAGACTAGAGCGCTGACCTCTGATGTGGCTGCCAAGATGGTGCAGGCAACCCGACAGCCCTCCGAAACAAGCGGCACACAGCCGTGTCGGACCGGGGCTAGGGGTGCAGGCAATCAGATAAGATAGTCCAAGAGTTTAAAACAAAGTACTGTTAAAAGATAACGTTTGTACTGAGGAGCAAGCCACGATGCGCACACAGCTAGCTGCCACCCACTGCCACCAGGTTTAGTTGCATCCGCCATGGGCTTCTATAGGAATTAACAAGGGCGTATTATCAAGCCCAGGCGTGGCCCGTGGAGGGAGTTGCGGTGGGACAGGCGGGGTGGGGGAGGGGCAGGGTGGGGGGTGATAAACACGCAATCTGGATGATTGTAGATAAGTAAACAATTAAATTATTAAAATGAATTTCGGGCCTTATTATCAACAACATAAGGCTATACATTATCGCCGGTTTTATCGGCAGGAAAACTGCAGATAAAGCGGTGATAATGGCCTTGATAATATGCCCTTGTGAATTCTCATAGCAGCCCAGGTTAACACCACACCCTGGGCTGCTATGGGAATTTACAAGGGCCTATTATCATGCCCATTATCGCCACTTTATCGGCACTTTCATGCCGATAAAACCGGCGATAATGTATCACCTTATGTTGTTGATAATATGCCCCTTCGTTACGTGCCCTGCATCGCATTTTGCGATGCAGGGCGCGCTACAAAATTAAGGGCATATTATCAACGACCGGTGTTAAAATTATCGCCGTTTTATCGTATTCGTAGCGTATGCTGAGCATGATTAGCAGTAGAAACTATGGTGCGATCACTCTCTCTCTGTCAAATCAGAGCACAGGGCGCGCTATGAGAATAGTTAGAAGTGTTCACTTATTGGAGATGCGATTCAGCGGTGTGGCTTATTGTGCGATGTTAGCAGGCATTGCTTACATGATTACGGTAACTGAGCATGTGGTTTGCTATAAAAAAGTTGTGTTTAGTCCTCTGTATGGGAAGCTGGATGTTTCCATCTGGCCGTCAAATCCGTCCTTGAAAGAAGAGTCAACCAAATGAGCTGTATAAGAGTGCTATTGTCTCAAAAAGAGGTCGCTCTTACATCTGCTAGAGAAACATTTGTCCTTCATGTAGTAAACACCTGCACAGAAGTGTATGCTTTATTAAATACAGACGTGCCCCGGAATTTTAGGGAGTTAATTTAGACTATCTTTAATGCGTCCTCGAGTAGGGGGTAGCTTACTTTTTTAAAGTTATAAGCATTGGCCTTGTGATTTCTGTAGAAACTATATTTGGTGTCTTGTCGGTGTTCTTTCATTCGATTTTTTTCAGCATCTTTGGTGAATTGTGCTTAATGCTCACATTAGTTGCCGGTGGGCTTGTATTCATTTGTTTACTTAAATATGGATGCACATTTTGCAGCAGACAACAATATTTTTCGATTGTTGCTGGTCCGCAACCGATTGCTTAGTTAGTATGGAGTGCTGTCTCTTGCAACATTGAGTGCAGCTTATGGATTATCGTTTCAATTCTCCTTTTTCACATGCGTTCAACCTGTCTTCCATTGCCTGAGCTGCGATTTTGACTGGGCCCTGGATTTGCGTCTCTGCAGTATGTCGACTCCCAACGCAGATTATTACCAGCTAATGAGCCCCTTGGTGGTTAATGACTTGCTATGTTCTGGCGGCGGGATTATGGCCTTAGCAGCAACACATGGAATAATGGGACGTTGGATTTTTTTTGCAGCGGCGCATGACTTCTTGGCACACAGTTACATTGAAGATGACCCGATTTTTCCTCCGATGGTGATAGAGGCTCTAGTGGTTGAGGAACATGTATATTCATTCCAACTATTGAATTGGATGGCTGAAATGATTTCAGATGAGAACAATGACTTCCTGTTGGAGGCTGTTGCTACATACTGTGCTTATATGCTGGTGGAATAAGACTGTTTGATTTTTCTACCTATTCTTTATTATTTAGTTAATGCTTTTTATCAAATATCGAATAATTTTTTTTTGCAAAATAGAACTTAGGCTTGGAGTCTGCGTTCGTAATTTGCCCACGTTTACATTATGTCATTATGTGCTTTGGTCAAGGAAATGTGTCGTAGGATGAGCCTTGCACTCACACCGTGTTAAGTTAGCATGGGTTTATTAGAAGCTTAAACGCCATTTTTGTTTTCCTGCTCTGGTTTGTACACAACACGCACTTGCAATATTGTTTAGAGAAGGCTGAGTATTTTGCTTCATATGGCAATAATTTGATATACTACATTTGTGGACTGTCTCGCTACTTTAGTGTGTATAGTGAGAGCATGAAACATCAAGGTCATGTTGGATACTGTGTGTGTTATTCGGGATGATGTTCGCACGTTTGAGCCATAATGTTATGTTATGTTATGTTATGTTAATTTTCATTTATATAGCGCCAAATCACGACAGGTCTCTTAGCGCTTGCTTTGGGAACCCGTCCTGGCTTTCCCTGCGAGATAACCCCTACTGGGCATCCCCAAGGTGAAGACCAGGCATCCCATCGCGGTGGGCCGTAGTGGAGATTAAGCAAGCTATTGCCCAGAGTTGCAGAGTGTGAACCCATGATTCGAGTAGGCACTGAGGTGAGAATTATCGAGTCCGTGGACATTTTTGAGCTCAAGACCCTGCCGCGTAGGGAATTGAACCCTGGTCCCGGGTCTGACCTCTGCCTCAGGGTCTCCCTCCTCTAACCAGTGAGCCACACTTCTCCGCAGCTGTGGCATCTCTTGTAGTTGCGTGTTTAGTAATGAAGTGTGCAGGCATGATTACACACAGTTTGAGAACATTCATATCTTGACAGTTTGTGTAGTACTCAATGTGATCCACTACTGCTGAGTAACAGAGGTATGGGTCTGCCTATGTAGTCATATTTGATCTTCTGTAGTTATAAACTAACCTGCTAAGTAGGGAGGGTGAAATTTAGGTATATTTTCAATCTGTTTCCCTTTTTAATTATATGATGCTTTTTCCCTTTGTATTTTATGGAATAGTAACAATGCTGACAACTTTGTTTCTGATAATATGTTTGCTTGTATTATGTAAACTACTGGGCATGAGATTATGGTGTTAGAACCAAACATTTCAAAGTTGCAGGTGTGTTCATTAAGTGCTTGTTATGGACTTGTGTAAGAACGAAAGAGTGCTCTTGTTATCTATCTTACCTGAGGTAACCTAAGTCGCATGTTGTGGGTTGACTAATAATTGGTGTTTTTGGTATAGAAGGAAGAACCAATGAGTCACTGATTGCTAGTCTGTTAGGGGGTTTGGTTACTAAGGTGGGGTTTGGACCACCATAATTCACTGAGGTGGTAAGTCTTTATGCACAGTTGTGGGTAGGAGCAGAATCACTGCAACAGTAGTTACAACAAAAAGGCTCGATAAAGGGCCTTGAGTTTGAATCAAAATATGAACTTGAAGAATAATTGATAAGTGCACCCAAGAAAGGGAGCAAGTGTGCAAATTTCATAGTGCCTTCGGCCGGGGTAGTTGTTATAATAAAAAGCATTGATAAAGGGCCTGTAGTTTGAATTTGAATTAACGAAGAATGATTGATAACCCCAGACAAGAAAGGGAGCAAGTAGGTGTGTGTATGTGTGGATGATGTGTTGATTGAGCAGAAGATGAAAAAGGTGAAAAATAAGAAAAGCTGCAGACATGCAAACTTTGTACTTCTTTGTGAGGGAAGTGCCTGTTTAGTTTTCCTGTGCATATATATATATATATTCACTGAAAAAAGCATAGGTTTCAGGCACGTTATAGTTAGGAATTAGCATTTAAAAAACCTTAGAAATTCACTGAAAAAAACATAGGTTTCACACATGTTATAGTTAGCTGGGCATTTCACTCTTACAAAACCATTGAAATTCCCCCGTTATAGTTAGTTCAGCTAACTATAACTCGCGCACCCGCAATGCACTGCTAATGACGTCACATATTACAACACTCATGACATGGGCAGTGACATCACTCATGACATCACTTATGACATCTCAAATGACATCACTGATGACATCACTGATGACATCATCCTTGTGAAAGAGTGGCAGACCTCCACTCACCCTAATATAACCTTTGATACACACATTCAAAAATAGAACCTAAAATTTACAAAAAAAATGGAGATACCAATACCAGTTAGAACAACCTATTCAGTAATTCCAAAATCTACATACACATCTACTCATTCACAAATGGTTCTATATAGTCACTCATATATGTACTTGCTCATCATGTGTACTCATACACCTATACATCCTGTTACACACCTACACATATACATAGAGTTATTCAAACATATACTCACAAGTTCAAATAAACTATCAAACATCCATTTACTTGCAAATACAGCTGTACACACACCACTACACTTATTTCTACAGAAACATACACATACTTACTCTCTTAAATAATTAGTTATAGAAACACATACTTATTTATACAGGAACTCTTCCAATCTGTCACTGTCATATATCCTTACTTATATACATCAATACTCATATATACTAGTTTAAAACATATGTACTTACTCATAAAGACACCATTGAGGCAGTCATTTACTCACTAACACACCCATACACACACTCTTCCACCCATACAGTCCTGCACACATGGATATTCCCTAAAAGGGCCTCTACCACACCTTATGCTTCATAGAGTGGTCCCCCTGCCACCCGTCCATTCAACTGAGTTTTGGAAATAATGGAAATAATAACAAAAGAGTGTCATTTGCCTAGCAGAAGAGTTATTGACATATGACCATAAAAGGACTTTGCAGATGCCTTTAAGATCTGAAAGAAGCACATGGAATATTCTGAACTCTCATGAGTCACCTAGTTCCTGTCACCAGACTTTTGCCCTAGCGCCTGTTCCTTTTGAACCGTCTAGGGCAGTCGGCAGAGAACTTAACCTTAGAACCTTTAGAAGTGCCCTCAGGCTTAACATTAACAAGATGCAGGGCTTAGAGGACAGGTTTAGGTCCTCGGTGTGCAAACACCCTTGACAAAGTAAGACGGGAATGGGAGGGACTTGTTTCATTTACCAGGCCAAGTACACAAAATGAAAGAAAAAAGGCAACATTTGCAATCCTCCAATGTTCATTCATTTTATGTTCTCACCTCCAGAGTGTGACTATATGGTCCCCCCACCTCTACGATTCTATGAAGCATTAGAGTCACAATATTAAAGTATAGTTTGAAAAAGGAATGCTTGGCTAAGATCATGCAGAATTGTGCCTACCAGTAATCTGATTGTGTTTTCTTGTTCTCACTAAAGCATTAGGGCACTTTGTGATGCCCCACTTTTTTATTGTGTTAAAATTAGTAACAATGCAGCATGGAAACTTTTTATCTCACCATCATAGAGAGATGCAGTGCCTGCCATGACTACAAATATGTGGCCTAAAAGAGTATTAGTAGTAATGAAGTCTCTCTTCTTAATAGTTCAGATGTACCAATGGGGATATACCTTACTTAAGGTTTGGCGGGGCATGCATAACCTATGGCATGAGTAATGCTCACTGATAAATGGGTTGACTGCACAACTAGTGTTCAGACTCAGACGCATAATAAATAGGAATCTAAGATAACCCCAGTCCTGAATAATTCCATTTGACTTTATTGGCAACTTTCAATAAGTTTGAACCCAAACTAATATGAATAATGAGCTCCTATACTAAGCAGCTTAGAACCCACCCAGATACTCTAGGTTTTGTGGGTGAGGATCCAAGGATGAAGCATGACACTAGTGTTGCTGGTGGGTGGGGGCCTTTTTATAAAACAGGCCAAACCCCCTACTACTTTCTTATGGGGTTAGATCAGTTGTCAATATGAGTTCTCTCTCTTTTGGTATTGTACAGTACAATGCTGTCAATATCAGTCCTCTGCTGCACAGATACTCAGTATTGGAAGATACAGATATAGTAGTCTCTATGTAATACCAGTTCTATGGGTGGATCAGTGATCAGGCACACCTACCAATTAAACCTATTCATGTTCTATTTCAAAAATTCAATTTTGCCAAGTGCTATGAATTGTGTCATCCAGGTTTGAGTAGTCAAGAGTATTTATAGGAGTGGATAGTCTTCCTTTCAAACCCATAGATCCTCAATGGATATTGTCCCATGTCCTGCATGAGCTTTACCGACGATTATGGGGTAGTGAATTCAGTTGTATGTCCTGCCCTTGTTAGTTGGTGGCTGTACTTGTGAGGCATTCACTTTCTACCTCAGGGAATTCTGAAGGTAGAATTTTCAACCATTATTTCATGCCAGTAAACTTTTCCAGATTGATGTGCCCTAAATGCACGTTTTTGATAGAACTGCTTCACACAAATCATATCTAGCAGTACCTTGAGTGGTGTAACAGGACTGCTGTGTTGTTCTTGTATACTGAATCAGTTGCAAACGTTGGCCCGTATTTCTTCATATAGGACTCTGTGTATGCCAGAGTCCTTTAAAACGAAGGGGGCAAATTTATCAAAGCATAGTCTTGCCCTTGCAACAAGCAATGAGGTGCAACAGTGATGCAACTCTTAAGGTAGATTTATCAAGCAACAAAAGGCCACTTTGTGTGTCCCAGAGTGATTTGATACATTTATTGTAACGCCGTGCAGTGCAAATCATTTCATTGTGTTACTATGCCCAGGGAGGCACTCCATTGGTGGAGCGTGGATGTTTCCATGCACCACCCATGGGTGTTGGCACATTCCCAGATGTACCATTACTGGAAAACCTGGAAATATAACAAGACGTATATAAGACAGTGTAGTCAAACCTCCCTCTTCTTCAACAGAAGCAAACGGATTAAATATCAGAAGATCTCTGGGTGTTAACAGCGGACCCCGTACCTCAGTCTATAAATGGAAGATCTACAAAACAGGTGCTTTCACACACGTGCCGCCACACTCGCTTCTCTAGAAACATCCCTCTCCATGTGTGTGTTACCCACCCGTGTGTATCTATATGACCAAAGTACATGTTCCCAAACAACAGCTGCATCTGTCTAGGTGTTAGGGTCTGACCCATGGGCGTCCGCAGGGGGGGCAAGGAGGGGCGCTTGCCCCCCCTGGAGTGACCCTCCTTGCCCCCCCTGCAGACGCCCATGAAAACCGTGACTTCAAGACGGGGTTCTCACTCTCTTTCTCCTCCTTTCTTTTATTTGCTTCCCTGTGAAATGGATCCAAAAAAAGAAAGATGCTTTTGCTGGAAATGTAGTATTTTTCTGACATTTTAATTCCAAAGTGCAGCATTGGGAATAAAAGTCTAAAAATATGAAAAAATAGATAAATAACTAAATAAAGTAAGACAGAGTGGTAGCAAACTGGCCAAATTGATTTTATTCACACTGAAACACATTAGCGCCACTTTTACAGAGTTTGCCAGTGAAGCGCAATTTTTGTTTTCTAGTCTTTGTTTTCCCTGGACTTGGAACTAGTGCACCAATCCTGGGGGTGCCAAAATGTGTGGATTGGAAGAGAAAATGTGTGCTGCGGCTCTGCGTGTGGTCTTTTTACCATACTGCTTACATTTTGTAAGGATATAAGCAATGGCCATTGAAATGGGTCCATTCAGGGCCCTGTAGTCGTGTCCTTAACATTTCAGGCAAAAGCACTCACTGATTTCTGAATAGTGAGTGTAAAAGCATTAAGGTAACCATGTTGTTCCTGCTTACATTTCCCATGGTTTGCTAAATTTTGCATTCCCTATAAGTGTTTGCTTCTTCCAGGATGATGTTCCTTTTTTTTTTGTAGGCCGCATATTGCTCTTGTCTAGTGCGTAATTTAAATTGCACATCCAGGCGTTTATAGCAGGCAACAATTGGGTTGTAATTGAAAACAGTGGGAGTTTTTCTCTGTGGGGCAGTACCGTGTTCAGTGGGGGAGAGGATGTGGCACTATGGTCAGAGCTGCTGAATTTGGAACTGGGAACTAGGTTCAGCCTTAATAACCAGCCCACCAGACCACTCTCCTGCGAGAGCACAATCAAATGCTAGACCTTAGAAGACTCTGCAACACCTTAGAAGTCCTGGTGTCTTCGCACCAGCAGGTGGACCCTAGCATGACAAGTGTAGGTTAACCTTCAAGGCTTGTCCACCACTATCCATACTGAAGTTCAACTCCAGTCTTGCAGGCAGGCCTATGAAGCAGCACACCCTAGCACAACAGTCACTGAGGTCACAGGACCCTTGAGAAGGGCCAGCTCTAGGGCGGTGCAACCAGTGTGACCGCACTGGGTGCTGACTTTAGGTGAAGGCATAATGTATGCAAGTCTATTATCATTTTAAAAATGCTTGCTGCCTCCTTCCTGGCTTCCAGCAATTTTCGGCAAAAATAAAAATGTCCTGATGACTCTGGTGATTAATGTTCTTCCTAGAGAGAGATCAGAATTTTGTCTATTGGAAGTTTTGACTCATGGAAAGGTAGCTCAGCGGGTTAATGTACCGGCTGCAAAGAATATGCGCCATGCAGATCACCAAGTGCACATAATGTAAATAGGTCAGTGATCTACTGCTTTTGTCAGAGATCCTTTTGTTACTTGCAGTTTATAAGTTGAAATCCTAACTTAGAACAGTGAGCTATTAACTGTCATCTAAGAGCTGCATACAAACTGCAAGGTATAAATTTGAGCGTTATGTCCCCCCCCGTCCCCCAGCAGTCTTTGATTATCCTAATGTCCCAAAGAGTGTTCTTTGGACAGAAATCAATTCTTATTATTAAGGAGAACCCCCAACCATGGTATTACGTTTTAAATTCCAGGTATTGTGTTTCTCCAGACCACTATAAAACTATACGGGCTACTAGTATGGTTGTCATGTGACTCCTACACCTTGTAGTCCTTAGTCTTATGTAAGATTTTCTATACAGTGATTTACATACATATTGATTGTCTCTGTGTAATGTGTGTGATGTAAAGTGCTCTGACACCCTACAATGGTATGAGTGGTGCTGTAAATCAAATACAATGCATCTGAGAGAGAGTGGTTATGGAGACTTGGGGGGCACAGATAAAGGGGGGTAGTGATGGAATCCATGGCAGAGGAGGTCATGGGGGTCACTAACAAACATTAATGCACAGGACACCACCAGTGCTATGGCTGGCCCTGCCCTTGAGGCCAGTCTGCCTCACCCAAAGGTACCTCCATTGGCCTTGTTTCAGCAGCAGTAGCTGCAATTCACCAGGGATTGGCATTGCAGGATTTTCACACACCAAAATAAGTCTCCCTGCTTCATTCACAAGCACTTTTAACATGTGCTGTCTGCTGTGGGGCCACTGGAATTAAGTATGCAGCAAAGGATGACAAAATTATGCCGTAGTGTTGACTAAATTATGCATTAAAAAAAGGCTGCAGCGTAATACAGTATATTTTCAGATATTTTATTATTTTGACGTGTGTACACATGCTAACAGTCTCTGGAAAGATTTTGCCTTATTTGTACCAGTGTAACATACAAATGCAGCAGTGAGAAAGGTGACCAGTCAACCTTTACAATAGGCCATCCACTCTGCAGCAACACAAGTCACATTTTATATTAACTTTTGATATGTTTGAGCTACAAACAATTTATTAGTTTAAATGGTCAGATCATGCAGCAGATCTTGCATTATGAGGCAAATATGGCAGAGCCATAATTTTAGAGAAAACATTTGCAAACTAGGATATTTTGCCATTCATGTTTGAACTGCTGTTGTTGAAAAAGGGTGAAGTGCTGATGACAGAAACTCCATGGCTCGGAGACAAATGGCTTGTGTTTCCACATTTTATCGTATTTGGTACATTCTGTGATTAGAAGCATATCCAACTTTGTGAATATATTTTAATGTCAATAACTCATTATAACCTAAAATAATCATGTGTATCTATTGGTTGATTAAAATGGGCAGTGAAATGCCAAACAAATACAAAAAATTGGGATGTCTGCGCATTCTAGCCACACCTCTGGCTCCACCCACAGATCCAATATTGGTAAATATGTGTGCTACAAATAATCCCTAACATACTCTGTGCATACAATATATTTAATCTGGTGCTTTAATCATAGGCTGTTTTAAAGTATTCTGATAAAAATCGAATTGTGCTGAAGACAGCCTTGATTGGTGTTGGATTGCGGTCCCAGAAGTCTGCACACCTAGCAGACAGAGATAAAGCACCTTGTCAGAAAGTTTAGCGTTTTCCCTACAGGTGGTGATGTTGGCCCGTGGCAGGGTCAGTCACATGTCCTGGATTCCTGGCATTTAATTGAGTCTATCCTAGTTCTGCGCCTTAGTGTTTCGTGTGCCCCACCTGGCACACATCATGTCTGAGGATGGTGATGAGGTTAACATTTTGCCCCCCCCCCCCCTAGAAAAATGTCTGCGGACGCCCATGGTCTGACCAGAACAGAATACAAAGGGACATTGTTGTCCGACCTTGTCCGCAGTGTTTAAACTAAATCCC